>NC_044066.1:20419081-20539081 GCF_902167405.1 Gadus morhua | reverse complement strand
TCTCCCATTGTGCCAAAGGTTAATTATTGTTGTGCCGTGCATTAATCGACAACTGCCTGACGTTTAGGTCATAAATGACTTCCCATTAATTAATCATTTTTGTACAAACAGACAGCAGGACAGAAAGTTAGATAGATAACTAGGGGACTTCCCCTAAACTACACTTCTTGAAAACTCATGAAAATTGAATATGATCACAGATGGAATGGCAAGTCTGCAACTCCCATTTCAATATCTTATAAACTATTTTATTTTATGTATAAAACGCCAAAAACATAATAAAACCTCGGACCAGACCCCTCCCATCCTCATGCGCACCAGAACGGAGAACACACTGGTCTCCAGAAGATCTGAAGGACTCACCCACTCCACCAGTTTGACGAAGCCCAGCGGCTCTTTGAGCGGGGACAGATTCAGCCGAAATCCAGTCATCATGGTTCTGGGGGGGAATCGAACCTGCGCACTTTTTCTCTGCTCGGATCCCAAAGGTAGCGGAAGAATGAAGCGCCCTGACAGGAATGACGTGGTGGCGGGGTAGAGTTCAGACGCTGCCACGCAAATCGCGGAGGCGGTGCTGCTGACTGCAAAGAGAAAAGTTTTACATCCAATGGGGAAAAAAAAGCATCCCCTTCAAAATAAGAGTAGTAACGGAGCTTAGGTGAGAAGATAAACCCCTTCGATTGCATACAAATGGGTTTATCGTCTTACTTAAACACCATTAAACCCCTTTGCCATCAAGAATTGTATTTAGATTTAAAGTCGAGTCAGATCCTGCTTCGACCTGGTCTAGAATAAACGGTATAAAAGCTGGAAATATGAAGCCATGGTGTTGCCCCCTGCTGGCGCTGCAGGGTATAACATGAGAGGTTTTAATACATGACCCTTGGGGGGGCTGCTGACTCAGTCATATGATTGTGGGTAACACAAGGCCTGGAATTATTACGTTTTTTAAACTGAGACAATAAGACAAGTACCCTTAATCTCACCTTCTGAATAAACAAAGTTAGAAAGACAAGAAGAGAGATAATGAAGAGTTTAGGGATATAGTGGAAGGCTACTGTTGCCTTGCATTTGGTCAGTTCAGTTAAACTGTGTTCTCTGCTCCGAAACTACAGTTAGTTTACAATAGTGGATTTTATTTTATTTTTTTTACAATTATTACCTAAAAATAAGATTATTCAAACATTGGCATGTTTGAATAATCCATCACAACTGGCAATGAATCAAATTGACGTCATCACAACTGGCAATGATTCAGATTGGCGTCATTTACTTGGACAATGTTTCCAATTAAACTACCAATCGAGCAGGTAGAGTTGAGGCCCCTTGCTGAAGGATTACACCATGTAGATCAGGGGTCACCAACCGTGTTGAACCTGAGAGCTACTTCATGGGCACTGAGTCATACGAAGGGCACCCAGTTCTATGAACTCTTCGGAAATAACAAATTTGCTCAGTTTGCCTTTAGTTATATATTAATATTAATGATTAATGATACTCATCTATGTGAAGACAGGTTAATTAATGAAGTCATGTTAATGATTTCTCACAATAATTATCAACAATGACTTGAAAAAGATGGGAAAGAGTTGTTCAAGAATGAGTAGTGCTGTTTTCAGAACAGGCCTGCGGGTGCCTCATGTGGTCCTTGGGGGCGCCCTGGTGCCCGCGGGCACTGTGTTGGTGACCCCTGATGTAGATTGATTAGGGTTAATACCCTTAATTACCTTTTGGATTGACATTGGTGAAGACTTCCGTTCTATTAGACACCAATATTAGATCTAAGTTTGCATAACATAGACCATATAAGACATGGTAACATATGTTATATAATCCAGTTAAATCCTATTGGTTTCTTTCAATAAGTAATAATAATAAAACACTCAATTCACATCGACATGGTGTGACCTTTAATCAATGCCGTGTTGACATTAGAGCAACAATTATGTCAGTTAAAATATCGGGGAGCTTGTGTGGGGAGAGAACGTGGGACAACCAGCATATACATACGATGAAACGACAAAGAAAAGAAAGAAAAATCACTTCATTTGTATTTTGTAATATAATCACGCAGTAGCATTCACACAGGTCCACACACACACGCATACGCACAAAGATACACACACACACACACACACACACACACACACACACATACATACCCGTTAACAGACTGAAGCACAATGACTGACTCATGTGTCATACAAACACACACACTTTTGGATAACTGTTGGTAGAAAACGGTACGTTTGAAAAACAAAAATGAAAGAATGATAATTTCCAGAGCTTTCCTTCCTTCCTCACCTACCCTCTTCTTCCTCAGTCAGATACCTTGTGGTATTGACAAGCAAGAGGGCAGTTTGGCCGCAAACATTTGTAAATCAACTATTTACTGCAATATTGGCTTCATTTCGACCTCCTGACCGTATGTCATACAAAATAATATTTTCTTTAGAGGTAATCAGAACCCAGATAGTATCAAAATATTAAACCAAAAACATTTTTGTTTTTCCACTTAAGAGTGAACCGCATAACATAAAAAAGGGAGACATAATAAAACGACTAGGCTAGGCTCATAATGCTTTGAGATGTACGGTTGGCATTCCAGTTTGGGGTCGAGTGCCCTTTAAAAAGCAGGCAGGAAGAGACGACTTGATGACATCACAAGATTCCAACTGGACTTGATGAAATCCCAAGATTCCGATCCCCGTAAACGGTAAAAGCACCACAACGGCTAACTATGGTAGCACAGTTGCCACGCATGACGAGATGTTATGTTTTGTTTCGTGAGCGATGGGAAGAATGTTGCAAGGGTCAAAAGGGCCCAAGGCCACTAGGTTAGGGTACCATGGGCACAGCGAAAGCTTTTCCACAGCAGTTGGCAGTTGCATTTCCTTCATATCCACACGTATATTCTATCTCATCGCCCATGGAGAAGAAAGGAGGATACGAACAGATGTTACCCCACACACAGGACTCTGGGACGGGATTCGTACCCGGGCTTTAAGAGCTGTTGGGAAGTGGTAGTCCAGTTAAACGTACACCCCCCCTTCAACACCCAATTGGCACGTTCCAACTTTCCAGAATCATCTCTTGGGGAAGTGTTTCCTGCTTGTCTGTGGGAGGGGGGGATTAAAGCAGTGATACACAGGACAATGTTGAATTGATAGACAAATCCGAAAGACCTGCTTCTCTTCAACCTTAAAGTATGTATTTATCCTCTGTCTGTTGTGACTGATGTTAAAATTCCTCTACTGAGCCCGTAGCAACGGTGTTAGCATTCCTACAGCCTGTCGTCCAATCACAACAAAAAGCCAAGCAACTTAAAGGAAGAGTGATTTTAAATTCCCTAGATGTCCCACCCCCCCCCCCCACTCAGAAAACAGATTTGCATAAAAATAACTGACTCACTTTGAAAAGGAAGAAAACGTCAGTGTGCTTACAGCAGTCCATGCACACTCTCACATAGTCAATCACTGGAGGAACATTTAACATCTCACACGCCTATCCAGGGGGATTAGAGGAATAGTCATTGTCCGATATACGTATTGTTTTACTGTGAACATTTTGTGGTTTAGATGTGGAATTTGTTATGAAGGGGACTTTTACTGCTGTAAGAAGTCTTATATTCCTGGAATCATTCCTTAATAACTCTACATACCTATTTTTGAAAAATTTTGGACAACTCAGTTCAAATCCACTAAAAAGGAAACTTCGCCCCAATTGATTCCTGAAAAAAGATATCTGAACGACTTCTGGTGGCCAAAGGTCTTCTCATCAAACCAGCAAAAACAAAGTGCATTAGTCCGAACTATATCGACCGGAATTGAGGGACGGCACCATCGTCAGTGTATGTTCAAACAGTGCATTCTGGGAAAAGCAGTTCTAGTTCTAGAAGCAAGGAGAACGACTAATTTACACTCGTGGAAAACACCAATCACATTTCGTTGGTTGCTAGTTACGATTAATAAGTGTATTTCACTCATGCAGACTCCGCAGAGTATATTAATTAGACCTATATAATAATGAAAGAAGCACTTCTTTTGGTGAGACACAATTTAAGCTGCAAGGATCGAATGGGAAAACAGATCAGTGGGAAAGAAATCAGTGTGTAGTACAAAGTTAAAATATTACACAAAATGCAAATAAAATGCATACAAACACATCATCACATTGACTAATCTTCTTTATACGGGGGCCAGACCCCAAATCCCCAGTAGTGCAGGACTTAAGAGCTGACACACCTAATCAGTGCAACCAATCAAAAAACATACGCATTATTTCCCTCCTTCACATGAAAAGACAAAGTTGACTTTAAACAGTATTTAAACATATATAGGTTTTCCACAGCTCTGTACACCATATATGGGGGGGAGGGAGGGGGGTAAGGACATGTCATCGATATGGTTGGATGTGGATTAGCATCACTTTCACTTTCTCTCCAGCTCACATCTTCTGTCGTCTCTCTCTCCCTCCCTCCCACTCTCTCTCCCTCCCTCCCTCACTCTCCCTCCCTCCCTCCCTCACTCTCCCTCCCTCTCTCCCTCTCCCCCCCTCTCTCTCTCTCCCCCCCTCTCTCTCACTCTCCCCCTCGCTCTCTCCCTCTCTCTAAAGACCGGTCGTCAGTGACCAAGCAACCAAATTAACAACAAAAAGACAAACATGAGACAGGAGTTTACACAGATCGCTGGAAGGAAGCTGTGACTTTTTTTTTTTTTTTTTTATGCCGAAGAAGACGAGGGCCAATCGGTTCGGCGAGGGGGGGGGGGGGGGGGGGGGGGTGGGAATGGTGAAGCTGCTAGGTGGGGAAAAGAGGTGTGGTCGACCAACGTGGTCAACATCTGAATTCTCTCTCTCTCTCTCTCTCTCTCTCTCTCTCTCTCTCTCTCTCTCTCTCTCTCTCTCTCTCTCTCTCTCTATGTCTCACCTGGGGGGACAGGGGGTCGTGGTGGGGGGGGGGTCACAGGGCCATCAACATCAGTGCACCCTACCTCCGCACGCTGGGTGACAGTGGAGGCCAAGGAGGTGAGGAATGGGGGGGAGGGGGGGGGGTGTTCTGCGTGGGGTGGGGTTTGGCGGGGGGTGGTTATGTAAGGGGGGGGGGGGGCTTATTTGAGCAGCTCCTCCTTCTCTGTGTCTTTGAGCTTGGCATTGTCTCTGACGTCGTCGAACGTGTACGTCTTCACGATCTTGCCGTTCTGGAACACCGTGTGCAGGAGGTCCTGGAGGGGGGAGGAGAGGTCAGAGGTCAGGCGTCGCGGCGACGAGAAGAGACGAGAGGCGAGTGAAAGGTGGGCGAGGAAGGGAGGGGGCGGAGGGTCCATCTTCTCAGATGGTTCTTTGATGGAAGCGGATGTGAACACGACGACGTCAATGTAAGCTGTAAGCAGAAAGTGTGCGTGCCTTTGCATGTGTGTGTGTGTGCGTCTCTGTGTCTGCCTGTGTGTGTGCATGTCTATACATGTGTCTGCCTGTGTGTGTGTGCATGTCTGTGTGTGTCTATACATGCCTGTCTGTCTGTGCACTCGCGTATGCGTGTGTGTGTGTGTGTGTGTCTATATGTGTGTGCCGGTGTCTTCGCGCGAGTGTGTGAGTGTTCGTCTATACATACGTGCGTGCGTGTGTGCCTGCGTGTATCCAAACATGTGTTTGTCTGTCTGCCTGTCTGCGTGTGTACAAGCACGTGTGTGCGTCACCGACTCACCACTCCGTACTCCTCCAGGTCCCCCTTGCCCTCCTCCAGGGTGACGAAGTGGCCGCTCTGGGTGCGGTGCAGGGACAGACGCCCCTTCTTTGACCTCTTGTTGGGGTCGGCCACCGGGTCCTTGAACACGTTCACCTGCGACCGCGGAGAACAGCCGTCACGCCTCCGAGCGGCGACCATGGTAACGTACGCGTGTATCTCCCCTCAATAAATTAAGAAAGCCTCTGTGGGCGTGTGTGTGGATGCCGGCTGGTTTAAGTCTGGTTGGACTCTTAAACGCTTAAAGCAACCAACACCCACACACACGCCCACAGTCTATTATACGGTGAAATAGCGCACGGTAAAACTATCCAGCAGAGGCTTTCAAAAACCAACAAGACTTAAATACAACAACAAATGTGAAGATCCATTTAGAAGCGGCTTTGATCAAGGACGGGACAGGTCCTCTTGCTCAGGGAGGCCTCCTGTTAGACCGCAGACATCCCAGTTTCAAACCAAGAGCCTTTCAACTGGGAGTCAAACAACAACAACAACAACCACTGGACCATAAACCCCACGCTAAGGGGACCACAGATGCAAATGAGCTTTTCAGCGAACTCTGGTATCGAACCTGTTCTGCACACGGTCCCTGTCAACTAAATCGATGAGCTAAACGATAAGCCGGGTTTCGTGCGCCACCACACCGACGTGGTTCTGAGGCGGCGGTCTGGTGCTCGATGCTGCTCACCCCCAGTCCGTTGGTCACCACGTAGCTGCACTTGAAGGAGCAGTTGAGCAGGTCCCGGGTCAGCTTCTGCAGCAGGGCGCCCCCGGAGCCGAAGGAGATGTTCTCGATGGACCACTTCTGCTCCTTCAGACCCTCCACGATCTGGGGGGGGGGGGGGCAGAGGGGAGGGTTGACGTTGTGACGGGAGATGGTCTACGTCCTTCTTTAGACGCTTAACACTGTGTTTGTTACGAGAAGCATGTGCCTTTCTGAAAGATTACATATATTGATTTACATATGGATGGGGACAGAATTACACGGTTTTCCTTTGTTCCTTTTTATTATATTTTATTATTTTCTCAATTGCTAGGAGAAGGGGTTGGCGGAGAATATTCCAGAAGTACCGTTAATTTTTTTTTACATGTTATATTCATTTTATTGACTTTTATATTAACTTTAACTGTTTAAACCAACAGATTATCACAGGCGCGTTTGCTCAAAGTGCTCTTGCACTCCAGCGTGTGTCAGTGTGTCAGTGTGTGTGTGTGTGTGTGTGTGTGTGTGTGTGTGTGTGTGTGTGTGTGTGTGTGTGTGTGTACCTCTTGCAGGGTGTTGATGTCCACTCCGTCCCCCTGGATCACTCTGATGTAGGGGGGCAGGACCCTGTAGCCCAGGGAGTTCTCCGTCGGGGGAAACTTCTTACCAAGGATCTCCAGGACCTGAAGGAATAAAAGCGAAACTCGCTTTTAATACTACTTTTAAAAAGCAAGTTAATATGCTGCTTATAAACACTGATACAATCCATTGTGTCATATTATGGTATTTATGGTATCATATTGGTTGTACAAGGAGTAAGAGTATACAAAGGAAACTATGTGGGGATTTTCAACTTTGTACATTCCTAGATAAGATAGTCCTTTCAAAATAAAAGCGTGTTTGAGACAGGATAAGATCATAAATTACTATGTAAACCAAGGGATAGTTTATCTACATAGCCCACATCATTGAGCACTGCGAACCGACGCCGCATACCGCGGTTGCACAGGAAGCGATGCTTGACACGCCCCAGAGTCACGATCTCCAGAACTGTGTGTGTTCCAGGAAAGGAGATATTTTTAGCTCAGTTTAATTTTCTCCTCCAGGGCACCTGCGTGATTCAATTCACTTCGACATAACAGCGTTCAACCCATGAGTGAATAAAATAGTCGAGGGGAAGGCCACAAGGACAACTTTTCAAAATAAAAGCATAGATTGCAAAACTAAAGTCACCAGCAACGGGGTGCAGCCCCCCCCCCCCTCGAGGACGGCTTTTCGAAATAAAAGCATAGATACCATTTATTTATTTTTACAAGAAAATAAAGTCACACGCTAGTGAGTGCAGCCCCCGGGGAGGGCTTTTCAAAATAAAAGCGGCAGACAAGAAAAAATGCACGGCACCTTCAGGACGGTGTCCAGGGGGTCTCCTGAGTCGGGCCGGACCACCAGGGGAGCGTCGGCGCTGCGGGACACGATCAGGCTCCTCAGGTCCTCGCCCCAGATCTTCTCGCAGGCGTTGTAGATGTCGTAGCTGTCGCTCACGATGGACACGGGAACGTTGGGGAACTGCTTGATGATGTGCTCGAAGGCGTCCTTCTCGTGGTCCTTGCCCCATGCTGTGATGGTGCTGGGAAAAATAAATAAATAGAACACGCTCTTATTTTGAAAGATTTAACACAGCGCTTTTAATTTGAAACATATGCCGCTTCAATGGAATGGAGGAGCATTTGGTAAGCATTGTCAACTAGGGTGAACTAGATAAACTGCTTTGACTAGGAAATATCAGTCTAAAATATGTCTAAAATAGTCTAAAATATACAAGTTGTAAAACTGTTGAAAACCAAGTAAGGGAAACTAAAAGTTACTTATTATAATGAAAACCCAAAAGCCACAGTATATTATTAACAGGAATCAGGATAGGTGATGCATCACCAGTGATAGAGAATAACAGGCAATAACACAGGACGTCCAGAAGAGGGCGATATTGTCCAGGTTTTCCATTAAGGAGCTAAGGCACAGAAGAGTATTTGTAGGTAGATTCCAGCAAACTCCTAATTCCACTGAACTTCCTGGTTGCATGGCTTCCTGTAAAATCTAGAATTTCCTGATGGGTTAGGCTGACTTGCTAACTGTGGGCAGAGTGAAATGTATGACATGTAAGGATTTTAACACGGTGGTATTCTACATAAAACTCTACATTATTATATAAGCTGTAAGTAGACAGATACAAATCAACATAAATTCTATGTAAATCCAGCAAGAGCAACCTCCAGTTGGTTTCCATTGCCTGCATTTGCGTATCCAAAACCAGTTTGGTACCTGGTCTTTTCCTAGTCGCATACACTTAATTATATTGAAACAATCTAGTCATTCAGCACACACACAGTCAATTCAGACGCTTGTCGCTATGGAACAGGTGTGTGATCTTCGTCTTCCTCAAAAGACCCACAAAGGTTTACCAGAGGGCATTGGGAATCGAACCTGGTACCTTTCGCCCGAGCACCCTAACTCCCTAGCACTTCACTATCTACACAAACTGGCACTAGAGACCTGCAATCAGTCCTCACACAACCAGATCGGTGCACATAGAAACACAAAGACGCAGAGAAACCCAGACACGTACACCCAAAAGAGAATCGCCTGCATCTGCATGGCACTCGATAATGCACTGAGCGATTGCGTTGTTTGTCTCTGGGTGACACGTGCTCAATAAGTGGATGATGTTTCCTCAGTGCTCCGTCCGACCTGTTAGCCCAGCAGAGAGGAGGAATGCTCGGGTTGCCACGCAGCCTCACGTCTCTGCAGCTGCCGGGACGAGACGCAGGTCTGCCCTGATGGGTTTACGAGCCCTAGGATGGGTTCATGGGGCTCATTATCCTAATGGACCGCCAAACAGAAGGACCCGATTCGGGCCGGTGAACGCCCTACCTCTTTACGGTAAGCCAGAAGCAGGGATAGGTTTCGTAAATACTTCCACTTAACTTTCACATTTTATATGGATTTAAAAACGGATATGAAGGATCCACTGACACAACGTTTTCTTTGAATCGACACAAAATGACCTTCCGAAGTTCAATACACATACATGGACACGGACAAGTTCCAAAATCTTCCGCGGGTGAGATTGACCGTGTGTTGCTATGGGTCTGGAGGTATTAACGAGCTTCGACAGGCCTGCGTGGGTCGGCATCTCCCGCAAAACAAACAAAACCCTCGGTTCAGCTTCTCCGCCCCACCAAGTGGAATTTCACTGAGGGCCCGCTCCCCAGCGGCCCTGTGCCAAACAAACAGGGGAGCGCTTATGTAATGATCGCCATGGCGAACGCCATCCCTGCAGACATAAACCTGGGGTTACCCAAGCAGCGCCTCGGCATAGTAGCGTCTGCCCTGTCAGCACGCTAACATAGCGTGTGAGCACGTATCCTGTTAGCATGTCATCATAGCATGTTAGCATGTAAACATAGCCTGCTAGCATGTTAATATAGCCTTTAAGCAATTAGAACATAGGCTTGTTTGCCTAGTAACATACTCTGTTGGCATGTTTACATGGGCTGTTAGTATGAAAACATAGCCTGTTAACATAGCCCATTTGCATGTCAACATACAGTTGTTGACAGGTTGACATGTAGCATGGTAGCATTCGTGTGCATTGCATCTCAGGGCGAAGAGGATTAACGTGCGCATGCAAGGAGGTAAAAGAAAGAAGAACGAAGAAATATCAAAAGAAAACGTCCGTCTATCCTCGAAGGACACAATAAGATACGCTTTCCTCCAATACCTTGGCAGGTTTAAAACATACACGACCGACCAACTACTAGAGGATGTGTCTGTGCAGGTGCGGGATGAATTGTGCGAGGTGTGCTCCGGAAATCTGGATATAGCGATTTGACGTCATGTTTAGTACTAAGACGAACCGAAAGGTGAAAATTAAAAAAGGTGGTGATTTCATGCCACCAAGTGTGAGTGGAAATGGAAAATCTTAACTTGCGATGGAACTACACACAGGAAAAAGCAGGTTTTCAAACAGCTTGTAACGGCTGATCACCCTCACATCTGGTGGCATAATAATGTCCCTTTGACACATATATGGGCGGGCATATGGCCCAGACCGAATGAACACTGATGGGCCTTAAATGTCATCGTCTGCTGCCGTAATGTTATGATGAATGTAAGTACTTTTATTTTAATCGTGGGTTCTGTCTTGATGTCCGGTTTTTGACGTCCTGTCCCGAAGTCTTGTCTGTGATGTTTGTAAATAGAGCCGGTGGGATGCAAGACCGATTCAGACTTGCTCCGACGATAAAGTCTCATCGTGTCGTCCACGGGTTCGACCGCAGGTTACCTGTGCTCCGCGGCGGGCACGGAGAAGCCGGGCACGGGGTCCTTGGTCCCGTAGTACTTCTTGATGACCCCGATCCCGGCGACGGTGTCGGTGCCCTTGAAGTTGACCAGGTGGGCGGAGGCTCCGATCCCTGCCGTCTGGGGGGGGGGGGATAGAAAGAGAACGGGGCGATGTTTATTACATCGAAGAGATGATTCAGAAGTACGGTCAGAAGTCACAAAGCAGCACGCATTTATTTTCTTTGTTCGTCGATGATGTGTCTTGTTTGTGGATCCACCGTTTCCATTTCCATCACCTAGTCTGAAGACAGTCTCCCTCAAAGCCAATAATACAAAGTTTTCCCTTCCATAGATATGGATGAATAAATACTAAAAACAGATGTACAGACGAGGCGAGACAGAAAACAAAAGGGCAGGCACAAAGAGGAAGACACAGAGCCAGACAGTCAACAAAGCAACAAAGGGGCAGACAAACCCGGCTAGTAGAAAAAAATGGACAGGCAGACAAAACAGACACACAGAAGCCCATACTTTCACCCCAAGATACGATTACGATGCACGTTATTCATCCTCAGACGGGGAAGAAAAGGACAAGGTGCACTCCAGGCGAGTGAGTTAGCGTTGTGGAGGTTCTCAGACTGGTCGGGCTCGGCCGTACCTCCTGGGATGAGACGCCCCGGTATCCAAAGTCGTGCAGCTTCAGCTCCAGGCCCGTCAGGTTGCCAGAGGTCTCCAGGAGGAACTTGGCCAGGATCTTCTTCTGCTCCCTGGAGTTGGTCGCCACGGTGATGGGGTACCAGATCTGGACCAGGATCGTCTGGAGAGGATGGAGGAGGAGGAGGAGGAGGAGGAGGGAGAGAGGGGGTTAATGGACAGGATCTCACACTTTCTGATTTCTGAAGAGAGCAAAAGGGTCAATGATTGGTTAGATGACGCAAGGATATTTGTAAGGACCGTCAAAAATGGCCCATTAAAGTTCTCACTCTTCCGTCCAGCTGAGATCAAAGCTTTACTACGAGATTGATTTATACCATGGCTGAGAAGATGCATTTGTGTGAACAGGTTAGTTAGTTACCTTTTCAAATCGCAGTGCGGCTTTGGAAATTACTTAGGGTATTAACGTGTCTTCCCCACTTTTCAAACACGGCGATCACAACACTGACAAATCAGACTTGTTTGCGGCAGCCAAAGATCAAGCAACGGTACAATACCCTGCAATGTTGAGAACAAAAAACCCTTTCGGGTTTTCACCTAAGCCACTCCGAAGTGGCTTAGTTCCAGGGTTTGGAATGGACAGGGAACAGCATGGATGCCTACGTTTATTAAAACTATCTCAGAAGCCTTACTTCCCATCCAGAGCACTCCTACAATAAACAATAAAAATGTAAGTGGAAATTAAATTCCGTTTCCCACCAGCCTTATCATACCTAAGTATATTTCTCAATACGTGAAGTTTGCTTTTCGTTTGGATCAGCTGGTGTGTCACCAGCTTACAACTCCTGGCGTTTCGATATCTACAGACTGCTTTACGCCGCAGCGATGCTAACAACCAAGGTTCTGATTCCACTATCTCGTCATTCTTTTGTAAACACTTGGTTTGGACATTTCTTTGTCTGAACTGTGGACAAACGACGTCTGCGTTATGGGGCCTTGACATTTTTACCGGGAATACGCAGCGCACAATCTAGCAATGTCGGACTGAGGATAGTGAATGGACACACACAACCGCACACGATCACGCACACACACCAAACTGGAGGATGGGCAATACAGGGACAAGAGATAAGAAGGCAGAAAACAAAAACGAAAGAGAGACGAAAAGAGCGAAATTATGAAAGTATGTGTGACAGTAGTATCGAAGAAAGAAAGACAACAGAGAGCGCCACACTCAAGAGTATCAAAGAGATAGAGAGGGATAAAAAGGTTTAACCCAATGATGCAGTGTACGTGCGGGCCAAGGACACAGAGCATTCTAATTTTAAATCCGTCACAAGGAAAGTGTGTGTAAATATATCCATGACCTATGTCTTTTAAAGCTGTGTGTGTGTGTGTGTGTGTGTGTAAATATATCCATGACCTATGTCTTATACAGCCAATCTGGGTGTGCGTTTGTGTGTGCGTTTGTGCGTGTTACCCTTGATATGAGCCCTCTTGCACAGGCCCATGCATGAGTTAACACCGGTAAGGCGTCATTTCCTAAGAGGAATTTCAAGTCTAACAGAATTCATGTGGGGTGGAGTCTGTTAACGGATCTTTTTATTTGGAAATCCCCGTTTGTTTGGTAGGCGGTGAGATGTCGGATCTTGCGGCATCGCGGACAATAAACTTGGTTTCAATACAAAACACAAACTTCAATTTTGCCTCTTGAACAGCATTACTTCGAGGTACACTTTGCCAATATCCTGCAACAAACACATGAAATAACAAATGTAATAGAAAATAAATTTACCTACAAAGGCTGAATCACAATTGCTTCAGGGACTTTCTTATATCATTTGCATTAGGTGGAGAAAGATGCTTACTGTCAGATAGACTCGGAATAAACCACTCAATACAGGGAAGTGCAACCCACATAATGTATTATCGAGGGAGCAGAAGCATTCATTGTGTTCATCAGTCAAGTGAGGACGAGTGAGAAAGAGGGAGAAAAACAAGAATGCAGGACTGGTGGCTTCCTTGAGAGGGATGGGGCAACTTTCCATTTAAGAAAGGTGGACGCGAGGCCGAGAGAAGTTGCATTCATTAAATAAATCATGCGTTTCCAAAGGACATTTCCCCTATGCATTGGTTTTCTCACAGAAGCCCTTTTTATTAACCTCGAGTCTCTGACCCGTCTACTTCAAGCGCAGATAGAACTAGTTTTCCTTTCATAAGAGATAAGAGAGATATTCAGAAATAAAGAATGGGAGGGCAGACTAACCGATGTAATAGTTGACCACATCCCCGTTGCTATGGGGACCAGGGGGGGAGGGGGGGGGGGGGTGAGAACTTCCCACTCAGTTGGCCCAATGGCACTCTTATCCTGTTTCATGTAAGTTACAATAAACCTAAACTGACACGGGGGAACATTTCCAGTAATCCAGTTAACTCGAGCTTGTCTTCTTTCTAAATACTTTACAGTAGAAGACTGAGGAGTGAGTGTTTTAACAGATCAGCTCTCCTAAATGAGTTTGCAATGAATAAATTAAAGAATCTTTGTGAACAACATCTAAAGTGATCAGAGTGTTGCTGTGCAGAGTGATATTTGTAGTTGTAAAGTAGTAGTAGCGTATTTTCCGCACTATAAAGGCGCAACGGAGTATAAGCCGCAGCAGCTAAATGTAATGATGTGTACAGATATAAGCCGCACTGGAGCCCGCTGCCTAAAGGTGGGGGGGCGCGGACCGGTCATAGAGCCCATAGAATTAAAGTTGGTGGACTGTAACCTGTAAAATCCATAGATTTAAGAGGTCCCCTAGTGGCCGTTAGCTGTAAAAGATTAGCCGCACCGTTATATAAACCGCAGAATCGAAAAATGGGAAAAAAGGCGCGGCTTATATTCCGAAAATTACGGTAGTTGTATTTTTAAGTTGTTTTAAAAATAGTTCATCTTTAAAACTACTGAAACAATAAACAACGGATTCTTAAGCTTCCAAAGCCAATGGGGATAAGTGGGAAGGAGAGACAGTTAGGGGGTTCCCACCCAAAAGGTTGTGGGGTTGAACCCCAATATCTGCAGTAAGTTGCTTTAGATAGAACGTGAAATAAACGCTCAATAAACCAAGGACTGAGGCCAGCAGCAAATTTCCGGTATAGCTGTAAAGCGCATTGCATCATACAAGTGTTTGTTTTGTAGCCTGGTACCAGCCCATAAAACCTTTTTTTAAAAACATCTCTGATTCAAAGTCTGCTCTACGGTTTCTTGAGCGATTCTCGGCTCTTCGCAAATCTCCACCGAGCCGATGAGCATCATAAGTCATAACTTCTTCCTTTTTCCAAACCTGCGTCTTCTGACATCACAAGTGGACGCGTCCACCTAGATGGTTGCTGGATAGGTCGGTCTTACCAGCCTACCCAGTGGTGTGTAGCGAACGTCGCTCATCTATCCGTCACACATCTAGGTGGACACGCCCACTTGTGATGTACAGAAGAGGCGGATTTTCAAAACAGCTTGTAACTGCTGATCACACTCACACCTGCCGGTATAATATGTCACCTTTGATAACAGCTAAAAGACAGAGAGTGAAATCGTGTTTTAAGGCGCCCCCAGGTCACGGCTCTGCGGGCCCATACGGCTGCGTTATATTGTGGTTTGGGTGCCCTTGTTTTGTTGCAGCAGACCTCTTACCTCCACCCAGTTGGTAAGCCAGTAGCACTCGGGGTCGGTGCTCTCCACGGTGAACAGGACGTTCCCCCGCGGGATCACACTGCCTTCTGGTACCGCCTTGATCTCGATGGGCAGGTGGCCATCGTATTTCTGGAACACACACACACACACACACACACACACACACACACACACACACACACACACACACACACACACACACACACACACACACACACACACACACACACACACACACACACACACGTCAGTGTCTTACATTTGTTTAGTGTACACTCGTTTTGGGTTACCACACTGCGGTGTGATATTTCTACTTGCTTGCGGGCTCAGAAACATGACGTTGCATGAACTCTTTTCTTAAACTTAAACCAGACACTGATTTTGGAAGTCCTATCGGATTAGAAGTGAGCGCATGTGTGTGTCTGTTCGCAACACAATGGCTATATCAGACACACCCACGCAAAACTATCATCACAAAAACAATCTGACTTTCACTATCACACAAACTATCTGACTTTCATCGGTTACTGCTGCAATTTTTTCCCGCCCACGGACGCTCTGCCTCATACGGATACAAATCACTTATGCTATACATGTACCACCTAGACGGGTCGCAAAACTACCTGCAAAAAAACCTACAGCTGAGACTTGCAGGAGCAGATTCAAGCAGTTGTAACGATGGATTTGTGCTCGCTCATTAAAATGCTGAATCAACATAGCGTTCTATATAATTTTATTTGTGAGGAGATTCTTCACAGACGTGCAACTTCTGATGCATTAGTTCACATTTGGGTTTACGAATGCACACATTTTGGGCATGTTCTCAGATTATGAAACACGGCTGTGCGAATGTGTATTGCACCAACTGCGCTGCAATGATTGCAGCAAAAGTGTCAATTGCATGACTCTTTGCAGTTGTGATGCACAGGATAGGATTTGTGCACCTGTAACACAGACTTGTGTACTCGTAGACCCTATTTAGTGTTTACAATGGTAGAAAAAATAATTACAACTTCAAATTTACTGTTACACATTTGTGACTTTAGTGTACACATACAAAATCTGCAGATACAGGTGCTAAAGACTTTTGCTACAATACTACCTTCATAGAAAGATGGCTTACCTACAGCTTGCAGTAGGGCGATCTAATAAGTTGCCTGCATAAACGCACGCAATCGTTTGTGTGGGTGTTTGTTTACACAAAGCACAACAATGGCAAGATGTTTTTTTTGAAACACAAAGTCTGCTGCATGGTAGCAACGTCCATTGTTTTTAATTGAATGAATGAACTGAATTGTAATCAACTTTCACGGCAACCAGAGTATCAACAGCTGATTATTAAAAGGGATTAACATTTTTTGACCTTGCTCGACTCACTCAATTGTATAGGACAGCCGGTGGGCGGACTATTATAATATTCTAACCGGAAGGGACGACTTGTAAGCCAAATATTTTTTTACATTTCAAACTTTTTAAGGATTTATTTGTGTTAACAACTCACAATATTAATGATTATTACCGTCTCAAACCCAGGACATTGCACTCAAAGGCTCAAACAGCTTGCAGTTCACTTAGCGGCCACAGGGGTCAGTAATGAGAAGGAATTACCTCTTTTTAGAAATTAAATCTGTGGCATGTATCCCGATGCTATGAACTAAATCTGTGGCGGGGGGTTATTTTCCCGGGGCGGCTTATAGGTCGATTTTGCAAACCTATTTCAGTGATTTGCAATCGAGTGATAAAACATGAAGTTCCTAATACCGTCCCGAGGTAAGGTCCATAAGCTCATTTACATTAGGGGTTTGAAAAGTAAAAAGATATCCTCGTAAAGAAATAAGCATTGGCATCAATTCATCACTGACTAAAATACACACAGGACCGTTCTCCGCCATCTGCTCCCAGTCCATTAGCGATGATTCAAAACCTGTGCGTCTCAACGAATTGCTTGCAAAATAAAAGATGCCTTCTTTTCTAAATCTAAAAGTTCAGGTTTCTACTAAAGCTTGAGCGAGATATGAATTATGGTCATCCGAGTCTAAATAGGGCAATCAGTTGATGGATAAATAGATTACCTCCAGGATGTAGTTCCAGCCTTTCTCGTTGAAGACATCATCCTGGAAGTGTTCCCTGTAGACCTCTTTGGCCTCCTGGATCTTCTCAGGGGTCACCACCTTCCCTGCAGGGGGAACAGAGAACATTTATTAAAGAGACCCTATTATACTACTTTTCTGGTCTTAATTTCTTATTAATGACTCCTGTAGCGCAACCTGACACGAATCACAGCACAAAAAACGATGTAGATTTTCGAGAAACTCTTCCTCTCATCTGGGCGCTTTCAGCATTCTCTGTCAACGCTCGGATTCGTCCTTCTCCGCCCCCTCGCCCCCCTCCTGCCAACCCCACTCCGTTGTGATTGGTTACCTTCCGGAAGACCTGCGAAGGGCAGTCGAGCTTCACCGCCCGTGCAGATTTGACCAGGCATATCGGGGCGTGGCAGGAGTGCCTCTACGTAGATGATTTCCCGGAAATGTGAACAAGTGAATCGCAAACGTTGTTCCGAGTGTTTAGCGCTCTGCACAGCCACCCCAGACTGTCAGCAGGGAATACGTTGAAATGCATGTAGGTCATTATTTGACACTTTAGTATGGTTAAACATGACTATCAATCATTATAACAACGTTTATAGGTCATAAAAGTCGAAAAAGCCTAATAGGTCCCCTTTAAGGTAAATGAGAGACAGATTGAGAGAGAGCAGAGTGCGCTCTTACGCAGTTATTGTACGTTGTACATCCTTGCACTTACAAACAGTACTTAGCGTTTTGAAGCACCTTATCCTAGCTATCTTTTTTGTATACGGGGAATGTTATAACCTAACAAATGTTAGTCCTTGGCACTTGGTTCTATGAACACCCTTAGAGTTCCAACAGAGATATTTTGTTTCTCTTTCTTCAGAGAAATGTACTTATTTTAAGTCGCTTTGGATAATAGTCTGCTAAATGCCCTAAATGAGTGACAGTAAAGAAAAAGGTAAGAGAGAGGGAGTATAAGAAGGTGAAATGGCAATGGCAGGAGGTAGAATGGGATAAATAAACAGAGAGAGAAAGAAGAACGATATGAGCAGGAACTTAGTCTGACCGAAAACCTAAACTAAAAACAAACAAGGACTGCTCATTAACGCAAACAGCAGCATCATTTGTCAGAAACATTTACCCACTTCCGCAAAAGACTGTCTGCCAAGGAACGCTGGAATGAGATTCTACTGTTGCCGCCACTGTAATTAAATTAGCAGCGCACCACATGCATCTTTGTCCACACACGCAAGCATTCATGCACGCACACACCTACTTGAAACGTTAATTTCTAGGGTACACTAAATGGGGGCTTTGTCCAAAAGGCAATGTGCATGTCATGCTGGGACAAAGCAGTGAGTTTTTGGCTTTAAAGCGGAAATATGGTCACAAATTATCTTCATCATTTGATACGTTGCAAACGATATGTGGGAACAGAGTTGGCTATTATCTCGAAGTTTCAGTTTAATTCAACCATGACATTGAATAGCATAACTCAAAAGCTTTCGCTTACATGTTTTAAGAGACTTTAGTACTAGAATATGACCACAAGTCAGAATATTTAGGGACTTTTTTTGTCAAAGGTCATAAACTCATCCGCGACACTTGTGAAGGCTAAACGTGTGTAACTAACAAATCAACTTTAATATTTTAAGAGCAATGAATTTTTTAGATTCACTCTGTAAGTAGAATTCTAAGAACAATGTGAAAAGGTATGTGGAATAAAACTGCACTACATTTTCTTTATAATTTACTTCTTACTTATTTATTCCTGCTTGCCAGCTGGGCTTTGGCCTGAAGTGCAGCTGTTCTTTTGTTTCTCGTGCTCTCTGCTCCTTTTCTTCCCATTCCTTAATCTACTTCTCCCCTGCCCCTCTCCTACCCCACCATGAAATCCTCTTACGTGACACAATGCAAACTGTTTCTCTTTCTCTCCTTCCTTTGCTCTCCTGTGATGCCCTAACGACTGCTAGCCATCTTACATTTAAAAAAAGATGACATTTTAAAGAAAGGAAAGCCACTCCAAACTCCCAAAATGCATTCTGTTCTCCTCTGTATTTATCTGTCAAGTCTCGTCTTACTGTTCTCGGGGAAGATCGTGTGGATCAAAATGACACCATATCTATGGGGAGTGCTAATTAATGTTCATCACTATTCTCGGGAAAACTTGTGGGGGTATCTTTGGAATAGAAGTACAATTCTGACGCTGTGGGGAATCTGCAGAGTGTACTCAAACGGAATTAGGAAGGTACTTGTTTACAGCCAATGGTGGCGAATTTTAAGTGTAAGACCCAGCAAACTCATCTACCCCTGAACAAATACAACTTACAACAAACTTTTGGGTTTTACAACTTAAACGTACATCTTCAGGGGTATGACATGACAGAAGGGCTGGGCGATTCAACAAATTTTGATCGCGTTTCGATTTTAGCGTCAAAAGATCACAAAACTAATATAATCGAGTTTTCAGATTAATATATATTTTTTTTTCATTAAATGTATTAAAGAAAGTGGAAAGAACAGCTGGATACATATCTGTACATTACTTTAGATTTGAACATTTTCTTTTCGACCATTTTGTGAATTTTCTGGTAAGTTCTCAGTTACAAAGTGTTTTTTGGGGGAGACATGCTGAATAAATACGTCATGTTATCAAACTCAAAAATGATCGTTTGAACAATCATGATTTCATGATTGTTCAAACGTTGACCAAAATAACCGTGACCATGATTTTTATCCATAATCGAGCAGCCCTACATGACAGTTGTCGATCTTACCTTTGAGGTACTTGTGGAGGATGTACTGCAGGCCGTAGAACACCGTCTTGTCATACTTGACCTTCCGGTTCTTTGTGGGCTCCGTTCTGGTCTCCCGGCACTCAAAGTAGGAGTACACTTTGCTGGTGTTGGGCGGGTACTGCTTGTAATGTGTGACCTGCGGGACGAAGGCACACAGAGGTGAGGCTGGGGATTCAGCGTGCAGACGAGCCCCCTGTCAGACCTACAAGTCGTCCACATGGATGAGCAACTTAAGGTTGCATATTTGCACCAAACCTACCATTAATGGGCCATAACAGGTGCAAGGGCGATTGGTTATTACAAGAACAATCAATATGATGAAACTATGATGATATCAGAAGTGGAGGCAACACAAGATCGTATAAACGAGAATGTTATGGCTATCAGCCACCCATCTGGCTGATAACCAGATAAGGGTGCTTAAGATTATCTTATTGACATTTAACCGCATGCCTAAGGTTGGCTGAGATGCAGTTTCGCTTTCACGCCCAAGTACACTCTTAGGCCCTTAGGCTATATGCTTTGGGGACTGCAGGAAAAAGCAATCAACCAGGTGTCTGAGACATCTACGCAAAGCTAGCAACATGATTTCAGAACCCGGACCCATACATGCCGATCAAATCAAAAGGCGTCAAAGAAACACAAGATCCACTTCAAGCGGGGCTGCATGCGCAACCCCTCAGTTGCAGGCTACAGCTAACCTAGCTTAGCTTTGATCCTAATAAACATTGACATCTTGTAATTGCTTTACTTTTGAAAAGTTTGCCACACTCAAACGATCCGAAGCATAGTAGGTGTGTACGAGCGTGTACATGTGGGTGATTTTATATTTGCAATTTATCATCCACAGATGACATGCACATTGGTTAGTTGATTGATAAATGTGCACATTCCGTAGATTGTTTAGAATGCATACATTAAAAACTAACATTATAGTAGAAGAATGTTGATCCCTTTAAAAAAAAGGTTATTCAATTTGGTGTCGGTTGGCTTCGCAGAGGAATTTCCAGTTGCTTCAAATATCTTTTCTCGGAAACATCATGCTCTTTAGGGTCAGACCAAACACTTTCACTTTCGATTTTCTCAGCTCGCCTGTATTTGCATCCTGGCAGCTTGAAGAAATTAATCAATCATATTCTCAATTGTCTGTAATGTTTGTAAAAACAAAGTTTCATGTCGATAGGTAGACTTGAGTGTAAAAAATACGACCTTATGAATTTGGGTCACTTAAAAGTTCATGGCTTTTTATCTATGCAACCAAACCCTATCAAGAGGACGTTGGCATTTGACTTACACTAGCCTGACATTGAACATTTTGAGGAGCCCCCCCTCTCTAATGGACGAGTTCCAAAGAATCCTATCTGGTTATGTGACCACAGACTTTGGATGCTGCTGAGGTCAAACAGGAAGAGAGATTGTCAGGTGACTTGGTGAAAATACGTCTAAAATTAGGATACGGACATTATACAAGCCCTACACACCCACCACAAGCAGTGCGCCATGGCCAAAGAACAGCATGTTTTTAGTGGAATGATAATACTGCGTATTTTTGCTGACCTTTACAAATGAGAATCCTGTAACAGACTCTGCTCACACTCCTGGAAGAGTTCCCAAGAAGCCAAACATCTGTTTCCGAATCTCTCTCGAACACCCACACAAGCACAAACAAACACACACGCACACACAAACACACACGATGTCCCCGGAACCTAAAAGATCTTCCGGATCCTTTGTCAAGTCCAAGTCAATTTTATGCATGTCTTTATTCATAACAGTTAGTCAAAGGGCTTTCCAGGACGACATTAAACAACATCCTCCAACACAAAGCCCTCTAAAGGCCAAGGAATAATTGCCCCAGAACCCAGAGGGAAGGAACATTGAAAGGGTGTAGTAAGCCCTAAATGGATAGGCATAACAGCAGCATAAAAGTCATAAGTTACGGGCAATCAAATTAGGTTTGAATGGCTGAGTCATCCGAGGACCGATGCATGCCAGGACACATCCAGGCTACTCCGAGCGAGAGAGTTCATGTTGATATACACACACGGCCAACGGGATGAATGGTGTTACTGTATTAACTCAGAGCTCCAAGGAAAGTGTGTTTATTTTGAGTTTTTTCTAACTGAAACTCCCAGAGTTTCTTTTGTTGTGCTAAAAAAGAGGAAATTTGTGAATATGTAAAACAAATAAGGAAGTTGACCAGAGCATAACACACAAACTACTGTAGCAGGTCGGAAAAGTAAACGTCAAGATATCCAAGTGCTACCCGTAATAAACTCAGAACTCCGGAATTCTAACTGAATGGCTTTATTACTTGTAGTTCACTGACGTTGTCATGTTAACATATTGTTGTGATGCTTGACTTGCGTGTAATGCTTACAATGCAGGCTCATTGTTAAGCTAGCCCACCAATGTCTGAGTCTCCCATGGATACGTCAGGGACTGAAATAAATTCATTAACGTTGGCCACTGCTGGAGAGGCTTACTGCAGGAGAAGGGGCTAGCATAGCCGGGTAAATGTCACTGTAATAGTGTTTCTGTGACCCTGTCCTTCCCCCTCAACCTCAGAGGACCCAAAATAGTGTAGAGATAAACAACACGACACATGGGCCTGACACCACACAAACTAACTCACACACATCTTAGCTTCGTCAAGTGACCCTCCTTCATACGACTTTGGAACAATGCAACTGTATACCAAGTAGTTTGTGAGATATTTTAGTGTAAATATCGCTGTTCGCTCAGATGGCAAACGCTGGCTCGAGATTCAACTTCAAAGAACAGTTTGACTGTCGACTTTATACCAGCGGGAATACAGAGTACATCGCAAAAGCAGCCAACGTAGCCGATTGCGTGGACGGCAACAACAACAAAAGCCCAAACAAACATTAAGAGCCCATAACGGCCGACCGAATATAAAGAGAGAAGAACTGAGATGCGCACACACACACCCACCTACATTGTATGGATACAAAGCACATCGACTCACAGTAACATGATCCCTAGTGGGACTTAAGAAAACAGTCAGAATTTGTTTGTATTTTCACCGGCTTGTTGGTCACTTAAGTCTGCGTAGGACTATCTGGTTAGCAATCTTATTTTCTTAAATCACAACAGAAGAGTCATCCGGTTACAAGAAGGAATAATAAATGATCACCAGAACGGAAATATTAAGCCATTAGACGAAGGCCAGCCCAGGAAACACTCAATGGCATGAAATGGGATCCACATCAAAGCAAAAGCTTTAGACTCTGTTTAGAGGTGCGTTTACCACACACACACACACACACACACACACACACACACACACACACACACACACACACACACACACACACACACACACACACACACACACACACACACACACACACACACACACACACACACACACACACACAATCTTAACAAGCAGCTTATTTCGTAAATTTGTATGCCCACCATGTTACAGTATGATGTATTCAGAGTTCTAAACATGCGCCCCAGGATATGGACGAGTCGAAATGCTACTAATTCTATTTACAGACTAAATAAATAATAATAAAAAAATAAAATCAAAAAAAATGCTAGTAATGTATTTGTGCTGCACGTCATGTTGGGATGACAGCTTGGTTGGGAACAGGATATATGGTACTTCAACTTGTAATCATTTAATAGAGTTTGAAGCTGGATCATGTTCGATTCAAATGCAACAGTCCGAGACGTCCTACCTACATCTACGACATGGGAAAGGCCATGCTGAAATAAGAATTGACTGCAAAGGTTGTAGCCTAAAGTGGAGGAACCACTAAGTAATTAACCTTCCCTGGGAGAAACTTTGAAAACTAGATGTTCATATTGCGCTTATGTTGCTCAATATGACCCATAATACATTCAAACCTAATCATTTTATAGAACAATTTGTGGTCTAGAGTTTATACTCTGTTATTTGCAGATTAGACTGAACTAAACTAGTCAGGACCATATCAGAGACTAGCTTCATTCAAATATATATGTTATATGTTAATCCTTGATAGTATAAAGAGCTTATTAAGAAAACAGTTCTTCTGAAATCAAGTAAAGCTCTGTTTTACACATTGAGTGTGTTTACTTGAAAATGAAGACTTCTCTACCGTCTCTTTAACAGAAAAAGCTTCGTTTTATTTCCACCACATTGCTTTAATGCTTTTCATTCTCATTTGTACCAGTAACCTCATATTTCCTGCCGTGGTATTAACCATTCCCTTATCCTACCGGCACAAATAACAAAGTCTTGTTAAAATAGGGAAATTACACATCTGTAAAAACGAAACTAAAAGCAAGGTGAACAAAACAAGGTCCCCCGGAACCTCCATCCCGTCGACCAAAGCATAACAATTGACATACATCTTCAAAACATTAACTGTGATGAACACAAAATAACAAAATAATAATAACATTACACCGCTACAACGTTACGTTTCAATTCGCTGCAAGACCCGATTTCTCGATTTTAGGATCAGGTGGGCGGGTCACAAGAAACCGAGACTCAGATCAGACGAATCTTTAATTTCGTTTTCGGACTAGTGACCCCCCCCCCCCCCCCCCCACACCCCCCCCATTTTACTGTCTGTCTGTCTGCCTAGTTGTGTGTTAAGTGCTGGATGCCAAGTTAAATTCCTGTGTGTCCATTGATGCATTTGCGCATGGTGCCACAGCAGGTTGTGCGCGAGCGGGTATGCGACCTGCTCGCGCAACCTGGGCTGGGAAGGGAAGGGAAGGCTCACGTGCGGCTCATCACATCATCCAGAAGAGACTATGGCTGCTCGATAGCTGCAAGCAGCGTTGCCAGATTGGGCCAGACTTCCCCTCCAATCTGGCAACCTTCAGGCTAACGTTAGCTTCCCACCACCTTTCATATAATCTCCTGTTTCGGTCTCCCTGGCTAGTAGCGAGCTACCTAGCTAGCGCCTATTGCACATCAACGCGCCTCAGCGGACAAAGCTCGGGGGAGGGAAAACGCGAACGTTTTCTCCTTTTACGAGGCGGGTTTTATGGGGTTCGTCCTTGTGTTCGTCGCGGCTGTAAGGGTCGCTTTATCCTGGATCTGGAGGAGGATGCTTTCTCGGTGAAATTGGTACCCCGTTTCGACCTGCCCTATCCTCCTTCTCCTCCGCCTCCTCCTCCTCCCCATTTGGCCTTGCGATAACCATCGGAGATGCCACAGAACCGCGGGATGGCCTTGGTGCTGATTAAACCACCTTGACGGGTCTATTATACTGGGGAATCGCCCCCTCTGCGTGTTTTTATATTTTTTTGTTTTATTCTATAATCAACAGCGAACCCCCTTTAAACGTAGAAACATAACACAGATACGTTACCTTGTAGGAGTCGGTCGCTAGCAGTATGTTGAAATCGCTGTCTCTGTGCTCCATCTTTCCCCTTGGTTCTGAGTCAGTCGCAGCTGTCAGTATTGTGTGTGCGGAGCTCCGTGTGTATGTGTGTGTTTGTGTGGAGCGCCGTGTGTATGTCTGTGTGCAAGCCGCCGGGAACTCTAGCAGCCGAGTAGCAGCCAGGTGTTGCCAGATCGGGCCCTATTCCCCAGCCAATCTGGCAACACTGGCTGCAGCGCGCTGATGCCAGTGTTGCCAGATTGGACGGGGAAATCGGGCCCGATCTGGCAACGCTTGTAGCAGCGTAGCTCGGGAGCGGACAGTGGGGTGGAGCGGAGAGGGGGCGGTGCCATGTGGTGGTGTCGTCACGACAGTATCCACCTTCACTCGGCTGTGTTCGGCTGTAGCCGTGGGTGACTCGTGAATAGTTGCACTGGCAACAATAAGGCCCTCTCCAAAATTCAAAACAGGGAAAATGTTGCTCAAGATATTTCAAAAGGGGAACAAATCGGCGGAGCTTTACAAAAGGCTTAAAATAGGTGGAAAAAAGAGAGGAAAAAAGAGACCCATAAACGAAAAGACTAGCTGTTGATCATATTGTTAAAGGAAATTTGTATGAATAACAGTGTAAAGGGCAATAACATCAATGGAAGATAGCAATGAAAAATATAACTACATGTAATTACAAAACATTTATGTTTTTCCTCCAAGAAAAAAGCGGGAAGAATCTGTAAAATACAGCAACAAGTAACATTTTCTTGCCCTTGTCTGATGCTGCAAGAACGATTTTTTTTTGTATTTTTTATTTCTGGCAAGACAAATTGATGATCCCAAATTCGCCAAGTTGACCGACGTTGGCCTTCTGTGATCTTCAAATGTGGCCATATGCTGAATCCTCCTCTTCCTCATCGTCTTCTTCCTCCTCATCTTCCTTCTCCGCCTCTTCCTCTTCTCTTCAGTCTGGTTTGTTGGCCACTTGCTGTCTGTCTTCTGCACTTGGGTTGGATTCTACTTCTGTGTGGAATAGCCGGCGTAGTTTGTGAGCGTAGGCAGTTGCTAATTTGGTGACATCTGGTGATCATTAGAAGCACGCCCGTAGCCAGCTATGAGGTCACCGAGGTCCGGATCTTTGTCGGTTTTCTAGAGCTGAAAAATAAAAACTGAAACTAAAATTTGAAGCTAAAGCTGTATGAAGAAATCTGCACTTGAAAACTTCTCAGAACTGAGTGCATGCCCACTGCACCCCATCACCAAGGACAACACTAACTTTCAAACCCTGGTAAAAATGAAGATATATGAGAACCACCAAGCTAGTCCATCATAATGAACCAGAAAACATTGCAGGAAAGTGCATCTTCTGCCCTCAAGTGTAGTAACATTTTTGAAGAGGTGCACGTAAGTGGTTTCTCTGTAGGCCACACTGGTGATAGCTTGTAACTCACTTTATTTGGTAAAGGTTTGGTCTAGTCTCTATGAAGCAAAAGGAGAGGAATTGTATTATGCACGCGTGGAGATACACTTAGTAGGGCATCTGATGGATGCCTTACCTGGAGCGTTCCGGCCCCCTGGGCTATGGGTTGTGACTTCAATACTGGGCAGGCGTGGACTCAGTAATGTGCTCTGATTGGCTAAGCATGGTGCTGAACTTCCGCCTCCCAGTTTCTTGATTACCCGGGCCGCTCGTATCTCTAGAATTGACACATGAGGAATGGCTTCCTGTATGAGCCTCCCTTGGCTCAGGAGAAAAGAAGATGCAAAAGATGAGAAAGAAGCCTCTCTAATTGCCAAGGACACAGGCGCCTCCCTAGGCTAAGGATCCCTTCCTAGCGTGGGAAAGAAGCCTCTCTAATTGCCAAGGATATATGTGGCCTGTGGGTATGAATGTGTGAATTATGTCACATTTGTCCTTCTCTCACTAGACTTGACTCGTGTAAGTTATGACCCCAACCTTGCCAGTGGGTATCCTAGTCCGCAATCATAGTCCACTGGCTTGTGTCTGGGCTGTAGCTCTCGGCACTTGATAGAAAATATGTCTGTTGAAGGCAGCCAGCACAAATATAGACCAAAGAGAAAAGTAAAATGGACTTTGCGTGTTAACAACATCTTTCAGTCATCCTTCGGCGCCTCTGCCACGATGCCCCGGCGTTCCTCCGAAGCTCGGACCAGAGTGTGGTTGGCAACGTAGTCAGCGAGGAAGTCTTCGGACATCTAGGCCAAAGCGGAACAGGTTGAGAGTTTAAAGGAGTGGCAAGATTGTCCGATGAAGAATGAATCTTACTAAAGAAATAATGTACTGCGTGTTTAGACAAATGAGCGAACCGTCCAACTACTCATTCATCAAATGACCCATCCATCCGTTCATCCATCTATCCATCCTTTCAAGCGACATCAATTCATCGTCCCATCCATCCGTCGCCCCCCATCCACCATTACCTTGGACAACAGCCTGATGACAAGGGCAGTGCGTTCTTCAGGCATGTCGGCCACAGCCTCCAACACCACCTCCTCGTGGCTGACGTTCAGCTCGACCACCCCCGCGACCTCTGCCAGCTTGGCCGCGGAGAACGCCAGGAACTCCTCCGAGAACTCCACCACCTGCTCGAAGTGGCGCAGGAATCGGCCGTACGCCTGCTGCCGGAGGCCTGGGCAGAAGCAGATCCCAACACAGTTCTCCAAGGTTAGGGTTAGATGAGGAAGTCACTGGTTACATTTGTCCCCTATAACACCTTTTTGAATTTGAGGGGCAAGGAGCAGGTCAGGCTTATTCATTTTACAACGATATCAGATCCCTCATTTTGGTCTGTCAATATGAGTAAGACACCCAACACCCTTTATTGCAAACCATTTTGAACTATAATTCATATTAATGTCCAAAACACAGACAAAACACGGTATACGTGGATGGATCTATACATTTATTTATCAGTTACATTTATAAATTAGTAAACGATAGAAATGCAATATTGGAGGAACATTTTATGCGACAGAAACACTGCAGTAGGCCTATACAAACAAGAATAAAATACATTTTATTAAATCATGTTCTCTTTTTAGCGTAGTCGTGTTGCGTCGTAGTGCTATCTACTTTTGCTTTCTGATTAAAACATTATCATATAATATAAGTTGTCTCCCTATTGATAAGGATGCGTGCCTAATATCACCCCAGCGTGTCACACATATCTCTGCCTGGCCCTGTGACCCCTCGCCCGATCAGCTGACCATCAACCAGCGGGGCGGTGAGACATTCCGTCCCCGACCGGAGGGATGCCTTGGCCCGCGGATCGCATCGCCTCTCCCCGCGGATCGCATCGCCTCTCCCCGCTCTGCCAGCACTGCAACTCGTGGGACGGAGCAGGAGGTGGACTCCACTCCAGGAAACAAAAGTGACATTTCCGCATGTCTTCTGCCTTCCAAAGCTGGCGTCCGACCAATGAGACTCAGATTGTGGTTCTCCACTTAACGTTTCTGTCGATGTCACGTGACTGCTTGCTTGCTTCAGATGACACCGGTTGATCGCCAGGTGTACGCAAGGTGTCTGTTTCTTCGATAGTGGTTTGTGCATCTCTATGTTACTTCTAGATGTTAGCTCCAAAACAAGTCGCACACATTGAAAGAGGAAGTGTTATTTGACGACAAGAAGGGGATCAGTAGCCACTATGCTGAAGCTGAAGACAAAGTTTGATCTGCGGAGAGATGTGGTGGCTGATATCCTCAGGAAAGAGCCGACTGTGGGGAGAGTCGAGACAGGTAGGCCCGAGTGTTTTCCCTGGATGATTGCCATGTGTCGACTCGTGACACAATGAATCCCGACGCGTCTGTCTACTCGTCATGTGGATGGACTGGGTTTTTGTGATGTTTAAAGTGTTGGACATGCATGGTTCCTTACTAGGAATGTCCTCTGCGGATTATTCTGGGGCTGTGGACACTCGCATCGTGAACGTGGAGAGAGATGGGGGGATTCTCTACTCCTGGAAGGTAACCGTGTAATGCGATCACTCTGTGGTTCAGTAGGTCAGTCCACACCACACCACAAAGGCCTGTGCAATAAAAGTATATTTCCACGTTGATAATGATTATGCACATGAGGATAATTGTGTCTCTTTAAGGATTCATACTCGTAATGAACACGCTATGAAATCAAATGATGTAGATGTACATGCAGATAATCATAGAGAACAAGAGAACCATTGTTTCTAAGAATCCTCATGTGCAGTGCTTCATTTATAGGCTGTGTAATCAATTTCACAATCTAGTCAGAAAATAAAGTATGGGTCACTGGTAGGCTCAAAAAGGCTACTCCACACATCACATTAAGATCAGGGAAGATAAATGAATAACAGGTCATACTGTTTTTTGTATGCTGTAAATCCGACATAATTGTAGTTTCGAACATCCATGTTATTATTATGGTCGTTATTGTGCTTATTATGTATTCATTCATTCTATTAATTTATATTTAGGGGGCATCTGGGACCACTAGGATTGGGAAATATGACCCGACCACAAAGGACAACAAGGTAGCGTCTATGCATGCACATGTTTCGTGTGTGTGTGACGTGTGTGTGACGTGTGTGTGTGTGCATAATGTGTTTGTGTCTTTGCATGCAGATAAGACTGTGTATGTGTATTTATATTATTGCATGCAAGTCTGTGTGTGTGTGTAAGCGTGGGTGTGTGTTTGCTCATACATGTTCCCCCATCTTGTTTAATAATTGTGTGGGTGGGTGTATACGCCCGTGTGTGTGCGTGTGTGCGTGTGTATGTGTATGCACATGTATGCGTGTAGCTCTTGTATACGTTTGACCAGCAGGTGTGTGTGAGCAGTTGTTCTCTGAACAAGGAGGAGACACTCCTGGGTGAGAGATAAATCTACTAAAAACAATTAAATATCCCCAAATAAAACCACCTCATAAACATTATTTGTGACTGCCTCACCAGGACCCAGTCCTTTGAGATGTTTACTAGGCAGTTAGTCTGGGCCCTTTTAAAATCCTTGATTACATTAAGGGGCTGGAGATATTTTTCATAAAGTCATATTGGGAAGCTATACTTGGGGTGAGATTAAATAAGTTATTCTTCTTCTCACCCCTTTTCGAACGGGTAAAGCAAGTGTTAGTTTATTTTCAATTGTTTTTTTCATTGTTAGTAAATATTACTTAATTGTAACTGTCCACTTATTTAATCATTTGATTTTATTGTTTATCATTGCTTTTTTCTTTTTCTTTATTGGTTCTAAAAGGGGTCGTATTTGGTTGTACAGTATATCCCGTGTATGATGTTGTCAGTGATGATGTATGTTTTGTTGCTTCCACCCAGCCGTCAGCCTAACACAAAGGAGAGGAGGACAGGATCGCCTGAACCCAAGTAACTTACCCTTTCTCATTCTCTCTGCTTTTCTATCTCCCTATTTTCCTAAATAATAGCCTGGAGATCAGACCAGGAAATTGTGACTTGGGTGTTCGTCTCCCAAAATATTCAGGGTTCTGTTGCCAAAGTCCAGGATAAAAGCAGACTTACCAAAAGGAATCCTAGAGGAAGATTCCTATCAACTTCTCTTTAATGACAATCATTGATATTCATTCATTAATTTCATTAAATCATTCTTTCAGTCATTCACTGTCACTTTAGATACAAATGCCTTCTAAATGGCATCCATCTTTAAATTCAAATAGTAAAATGTGAGGGGGGGGGGGCGGTGTAATATAGAGGAAATATTGGTCACGATCATGTTATTAACGCAAGTGTGAGTGATGGATATTTATAATATAGAAATACACATCATGGTTCTCCTGTCTTTTCCGTCACAGTGTCCAACTGTTTGGCCCTGCTCATTGAGATCCACCCCATCAACAACACCAAGGTCCTCAAGGCTGTGGACTGCACGGTCAGAGTTCAGGTGTGTGTGTGTGTTTGCTCGCGTTAGTGGTTTAACATCTGTTTGTGTGAGTGTGTACGTGTGTGCGTTTAACCACTCCTGAAACACTGTTTCGCTATCCCATGTCCCATCGTTAACGGTTTTACATTGTCGTTAAATCTCTGCCTCATCACAGTTCTTTGTAGTTTACAAGCTGCCTTTGGTTTGGTTCTTTTTATAACCTGAGTAGCCAATCTGTGTTTTCATGATAGTCAGTCTAAAATGAGAGGGATCAGAAACAGGGAAAGAGATTTGTGGAGTGAGTACGGAGGGTATGTGTTCAACATAAAAAGTATGTCTTTGCATTTATCAGTTTTTGTGGGGGCCTGGTGGCCTGAGATATAGGCAGCGAACCGGGCCTTATGAGCTGATTGGTCAGTTATCAGACATATCATTGTTGTATTCTATTTTTTTCTTTGTTTTAGTTCCTCCACCCAGAAACGGACAGCAAGTCTGTGCTCGAGAGCCACCTCTTGCTGATAGCTGAAGATGGCTGTAAGACACACATCCGTCTGTCCGTCTGTCCGTCTGTCCGTCTGTCTGTCTGTCTGTCTGTCTGTCTGTCTGTCTGTCTGTCTGTCTGTCTGTCTAAACATCTAATACACATTTTGAAAATATACAATATAAAAGGCATCAAACAACTCTGACATGAAGTAAAAAACATATCATGGGAATAGATAATCTATTCTAACTATAAATTCAATCCCTCTGACTCTTATCTGAAATTGTCTTTTTGTTTTCAACAGATATAGAACAGTACCACGTTCTGCTGAGCAAATATGAAGGATATAGAGTGGTACGTCCCTGTTGAGTTCCTGATTTGATTTCCCCAGTTCTCTTTATGGAATACAATTTACTGTTCCTGGACTTTAACATGAAATAGGGGCTTAATTAAATAGATTGAATGAATTGTGAGTATGTATTTTTATTGCAAAATCTGAAATTAGTTTGGGGTAATTATGAGAGACGACAACCACCTTTAAAGCTTTATAGCTTTACCAAGAACAAAAGCAGGATGCTTATTTCAAACCAGTTGTCACACTGTGGTGTGTGTGTGTGTGTGTGTGTGTGTGTGTGTGTGTGTGTGTGTGTGTGTGTGTGTGTGTGTGTGTGTGTGTGTGTGTGTGTGTGTGTGTGTGTGTGTGTGTGTGTGTGTGTGTGTGTGTGTGTGTCTACCAGGTGATGTTGAACCCAGAGCGGCTGTCCAAGTTGACTGAGAGGATAGCGGAGGACGTCAGTTGGGTCCAGTGGGACAGAGACTCCCAGAGTCTGTACTACCTCACACACAGGGTAACACACACACGCACGCACGCACACGCGCGCTCTTTTGAAATTATCGGAAGGTACTTTCTATGTTTTGATAAAAAACATCAGAACTTTGTAAAAGTAAAAAAAAAGATACTGTCTGCTGACACTAGGTGGTGCCAGTTACTTTAAAATAAAAGAATGAAGTGCAGAGTGACATTATGATCCCTGCATTAATTGTATTTGCTCACTGTACTGTATGAAAATGTGAACGAATGATGCATATATATTGTATCATTATATTATTATATATAATAACGAAGAGGCAATGCAGATAGGAATATGATGCAACCATCAGTACTAGCATGCATTCAGCTTGACGTTACGATTTTGCAAGACAGTGTTTGCCAAACAATTCATTACTAGTGACAACTACTGACATATAACGACTGACTCATATCTACCGACTAATAACTACCAACTAATAACAACTGACTTATAACCACCGAATTTAACTACTGATTATAACTCCTGACTATACCTCCTGACCAACAACTACTGACTATAACTACTGACTCTAACTACTGACTTTAAATCCTGACTATAATTACTGACCCTACCTATTGACTAATAACTACCGACTAATAACCCCTGACTATATCTACTGACCCTACCTACTGGCTTATAACTACTGACCTTTAATTACAGACTAATATCTACAGACTAATAACTACTGACTTATAACTACAGACTACTAACTCCAGACTATGACTGATGACTATCGCTGTGTACGACTGCATGCCTTTGTGCCGGACTGTGTCTTCGGTCCTGAAGCCGGCGTCTGGCGCCGATCTGAAGCCGTTCACCGGGCCCCCAGGGGGCGCTACCCAAACACTGGGGGGGGACGTGGGTGGGTGGGGTCCTCCCTGGCCCTTTCGACCAATCGGCTCGGGTTAGAGTGTCACGCCACGGCGTTCCCGAGGTGCGGCCCTCCCAACTCCGTCGTCCCGCCGGAAGGGGGAGGCGACTGCGGCGTTTTTTGCGCCCGGGGGGGGGGGGGGGGGGGGGGGGGGGGGGTTAGCGTCGGGCCGGTCCCCCTGAGAGGACCCAGAGCGGGGGGAGGGGAGGAAGGGGTCAAAGGTCGATCCGGGCGCCGAGCCGACGGGTGGACGAGCTGAAGCGCCCACTGGCCTGATGATGGATTGCATTATACTCCGCAGCGTTGTGACTACATTTGAAATTCTACACCTTCCGTCTTGGTTCAGCGATATGTGTGTGTTGAGGTGATGGGTAATTAAGGGATTATGGTGTACAAGAAAGTGTGTGTGTGTGTGTGTGTGTGTGTGTGTGTGTGTGTGTGTGTGTGTGTGTGTGTGTGTGTGTGTGTGTGTGTGTGTGTGTGTGTGTGTGTGTGTGTGTGTGTGTGTGCGGTAATACAATTTTGGTTTTACTGACACTTTGGTTAAACTATTGGTCTTGAGAGGGAACGGGAGTCGAGAATTCCCAGTCCTGAAATAAAACTCTGGCAGTCAGTGAAATGGGCAGAGAAATATGGATCAAGACGTAAGAGAGTAGGGACTTTATGGCTACTTAACTTAAGATAAAAGAATATGTACTTCATTAAACCCAAACTGAAATTTTTGGGTGAGACAGCAGAAGTGCAGACATTAATTAAACTCTTTTTTGTAATATCTATAATAATATGCAAAATCTACTTTGTTTAAGGTCACCCTATAATTAAAGATAGAATCCCTGTTTCATGGCCGAGATCCAAGGTTCATACAGAGTGTTTGTAGAAGAAGTTCTTGTCCTCACATATTCCTTCTACAGAAAGAGACTTAGAAGAGGACCACAGATATGTTTGAGCTTTTCTGTGTTCATCCTGCGATCATATTGATGCACATGTTTCTTGGTGTGCTGGAAAAATGATGCACTGAACATTATTCACATGTTTATATTTCTTATAGGTTTAACATCATCTTCAGTTGACTCTTTTTAATCACACAAAATTCACACAATTCAGTGTACACAAGCAATCTTTTGTGTAGAAGGCAGTTGATTGACTAGAAGGTCAATCGACTGCTTCCAGGGAAGTTGGAATCATGCATCCAAATGTACCATTCACATCATCATTTTAATCGTATATTATGTCTTTCACACAGGACAAGACCTTGCGCTGTTTCCAATTTTACCCCAATCACAATTGCGAGATTGTGGTAAGTAAAAAACATGTTTAATTTAAAAGTAGAAGCTTTCACCTTGCATATGAACTATGACATTTATATCTAGTAACTCAGCTTTTTTCGAAAGCGTCTGCAGTTGCGGCACATTGTACGATTTAATCGAAAAACAACCCTTTTGACAGACGGGTAGCAACCTAACCTTCATCACGTGTCTGAGCACCAGTGTGGTTCATGTGTGGTATCTCCATTCGCTCTGTCTTTCACTGGAGCCTCGACATGCATGATTGAATGAAGCGGCACCAAAGTAATTAGTGTGATGCACTCCACCTGAATCCGACCTTCAACCACGCCTCCAGATGTGCAAAGGTTATCATTTCCCTAGTCTCGCTTTATCACACCATTGGAGATCTCGCCTACCAAAACTGTAAGCTATTAACTGCTGCGAGAATGGCCAACTACTAGTCTGTTAGTGGCCTTGTTCCTGTACATGTTACTTGTTCCTGTACATAATTTTCTCCAATTCTCCTGCATGGTGGAAAAAACTGGATGTAGCAAGTCAGTTTGTAATGCAAATACAGCTTTTACAAACATTGACGATTTTACATTATTCGATTCCGCTTTATTCAACTTGCACAGAAATGCTGACACGACTTCTGCACGGCACTGCCCCGGTATGAAGGGCCGGCACTTTGTTATAAACTAAAAAAAAAAAAAGTGGGTATCAGTTTTAGCAGAGAAACCGCAGAGATTGTCCTCAGTCTCTAGTTGAGTCAAGCGTTTGGAAACGTACTCATGAGTATATCTCCCTGACGGTACAAAAAAAACACCAACATTGTTCATTATCTTCCCACTCGATTTGAAACAACACAATTCCAACCTTTAAATGATTCTAACTGTCTCCTGGCAGATACATTCATTGCATGTCCTTGATGTCTCTCGCTCTCTCGCTCTCTGCCAGTTGGAGATGGTGCTAGACTTGCCTACAGAGCCTCTGAACACTTTAAGGTAAGGGCACACAGATAGCAATCATTATACATCCATCGACCGCCACAGAGCGACAGCAGCTCAAGAGGTAGAGACGGTTCACATGAAACCGAGGGGTCGTCTGTTTGATCGTCCAGACGGATCGTGATGTCTGTCCTTGAGTCAAGGTGCCTGTTTACTATTTAGCTCTTTTTTAGACGCTTTTATCCAAAGTCACCTACGGTGAATTCAGATACACGTCACGAAGGGTCGGAGTTAGAGTTAGGGCGTTGATATTTGGGATCAAACCCAGAACCGTGCTTTACCGCTATTAGCTCAAGACCCGTACGTCCTCAGACGACACTGCCGTTGGTTTTGTGTGAATCTGTATTTCCGTGGGGAATTCACTCTCAGGCACTTAGAGAGCGAAAACAAGTTTAGAAACCATAAATAACACTCTAGTATTTTATTCATTCACGATCAGTACAACACTTAACTTTGTTTGATTGGGCTTGTGTCCCGGATGATAAATTCTTGTAACTTATCGTTTAATTGCCTTTAATGTACTTTTTGGTTTATAATTAATCACCCAGCAGAAATTGCTTAATAGGCTGAAACTTTGTTGAATATTTCTGTAGTATTTAGTGTGTGTGTGTGTGTGTGTGTGTGTGTGTGTGTATATGTGTGTGTGTGTGTGCGTCCCAGGTTTGTCAACCTGGGTTTTGACCACTACGATGAGAAAAAAATTCAGCAACAACACAATCAAATGGAAGTGTTCACAAACAATATAGGTACCACACACACACACACACACACACACACACACACACACACACACACACACACACACACACACACACACACACACACACACACACACACACACACACACACACACACACACACACACACACACACACACTATGTAGTCAAACTATACTAATATGCATTTTGTCTGATTTCCATTTTGGCACCTGATGAAACGGAGAGTAAGTTCTGACACATTATAATACCTCTGTCAAAAGGACAAAGTCATCCTCTTGCAATATGAGGAAATATAATTACATTCCACTGCGCAAACGATCCACTTTTTGAGAAGCAATGTTCTGCGCAAATGTTTATTTTTATCCATATTCAAAGTGTGAAATTTGATTCTATCCTAATATTGATTTAAAATGTCCGAAAAGCGAACATCGAGATTGATATTTCCGTTCCAACGTTTTGAGAGTTGATTGTCTTCTCAATATGTTTCAATAACGGTTTCAATGTGCATGATTTACCTTCTCAATGTAACAAACGTTGATCAAAATGACCAAAACTAATGTGACTTTGCCAAGCCATTTATTGTTCGATTTCACGTAAAATACTATGTAAGAAATCGCATTTGCTAATTACCTATACGCTCCTAATCAAATAATTGGAAATTGACGTGATGGTCTCGCTTCCTCCACTGTTTGACCAACGGCTCCCCCTGCTGGTCGTTCCAGGAACTATGTGCGTGTGCTTCAGCCAACCAGCGATCGATGGCCAGGAGCAGACTTACAGCGTCATCTTCGTTCATAAAGGCAAGAGGGCTGTTCACCTGCGAGCCCACAGTATTCATTATGCATATAAATATGCAAAGAAACAACAAAATAGCAGCATGAATAAACATAATAATTGTGAAAAGATCTTGACTTTTTGTACAAATCAGCATATCATTTAAATGTGTAATTTGACTTCAGGGCAGATTACAGTAAATTATTTATGAATTCCTTAATTAATGAATACAAGTACTTGTTAGTTTTTCACGGTGAATAGTTCAAATGAAATGTAAACGGGTGCAACGTAACAGGATGCAAGACATCCGGATTTTCCTACTCTTTATCTGTGGCCGGTGGGTGTTTGTGTGTTTGACTGCGGTGTGACCCGGTGGAAGCTGATTGGTCGGTGCAGCAGGGGAGATGAGGTGGTGACACATGTTGTGGTTGCAGGCTGCAGTAAAACATTCAGAGTGTCTCAGGAGGGGGACGCCCCGGAGTCCCGCCCCCGGCCGCTCTTCATACCGATAGGTCTGGATCACACACACACACACACACACACACACACATACACACACACACACACACACACACACACACACACACACACACACACGGAGGCACATACACACATGCACACGTTCACGCACAAGCTCACGGTTAGACTTGCCTGTTGTCGTTGCAGACGTGCACACATGCACACACACGCGTGCACACACACAGACACACACTTACGATTAGACATGCACACACACGTGCGCACCCACACACACACACACGCAAAGTCACAGTCACGCAAGCACACACACTATCATGGTTAGGCATACACACACACACACACTATCACGGTTAGACATGCACACACACACACACATACAAACAACACACGCGCACACACACCCTCAGTCACAGTCACGCATGCACACACACACACGCTCACGGTTAGACATGCACCCACACATTCAACACAGGTGCACACACAACAGACACACACACACACACGCAGTCACAGACACACATGCTCACCCACACACACACACACAGTCACACATGAATACACACATGCACAATCACTGTCACACACAGACACCGTGCGCAGTGACGGTGGTGATGTTTCCTGTGCAGGGTACTACATCCTGGTGTACGTGGCAGGCCGCTTCCTCCACTGCATCAACAGCAGGCAGCCACAGACCCTCTGCCACTCGCTCTTCCTCTCAGGTGAGAGAGAGAGAGAGAGGGAGGGGGAGGGAGAGGGAGAGGGGGAGGGAGGGAGGGAGGGATCGAGATCAACTCTGCAGGTAGACTTTACCCTTGAGCAAGATGCCTAACTCCTGTCCAACTCCTTAATGACATAATGTGGAGTGTCATTCAATACCGCACAAAGGAAGACAAAGCGAGCCACACTATTAAGTGTCGAAGGTCTCGCTCTGACAGACTGACGAGTGGGAGCTGTCACTGCAGGCATTACCAGACGAGCTCAGATCGTGTCAACATCTTTTATGTGCAACCCACAAACACACGATTTTACAAGATTTTCAGCTTGTAAAGTAGCAGGGCGCCACAAGCGATGAATATGAGAGTTGGAATCGATCGCAGTGTCCTTAAAGGTTTGTTCTAGAGGCTAGAGGTCATTTATTTTTCATACAAACTTGCTTTCAGGCGGTACTCTGTTTGTCCGTGGTCGGAAAACCTTGGAGTAAAAATCATGTAGAACGTAGACTTGAAATAAACTTTTCTTGTCCTGGACACGATGATGTTGTCATAACCAACACAAAAGGAACAACAGTGTCTTTTTAAGCTAGGATGAAAGGTATTGGTCCCCACGTAAATAAATGTGATAGCCATCATTCATTGAGTTCATTCATTTACAATAGAAATAATAACACGTAAGAATACCTTCATTGACAATAATAACAATGTTAAAGGATGAATCAACATACATTTGTAGGTGTTTCAGGGTATTTTTATTAAAGGGGACCTATTATGCTTTTTCGACTTTTATGACCTTTAAACGTTGTTATAATGATTGATAGTCATGTTTAACCATACTGAAGTGTCAAATAATGTCGTACATGCATTTCGACGTATTCCCTGCTGACAGTCTGGGGTGGCTGTGCAGAGCGCTAAACACTCGGGACAACGTTTGCGATTCACTTGTTCACATTTCCGGGAAATCTTCTACGTAGAGGCACTCCTGCCACACCCCCATATGCCTGGTCAAATCTGCCCGCGCGCGCGCTTCAAGGAAGGTAACCAATCACAACGGAGTTGGGTTGGCAGGAGGGGGGCGAGGGGGCGGAGAAAGGACGAAACCGAGCGTTGACAGAGAATGCTGAAAGCGCCCAGATGAGAGGAAGAGTTTCCCGAAAATCTACATCGTTTTTTGTGTATGGTTAAACATGACTATCAATCATGTTTAACCATACACAAAACGTTTATAGGTCATAAAAGTCGAAAAGCATATTAGGTTCTCTTTAAATAAATATATTAACAAAGTTTGTGAAATGCAGTGACCTATTGGGCGGCCATCTTTGATGAGGTGTATAGGTGACTCCGCCTCCCTCCCATGCTTCCTTTAGGTCCAGAGGCCCAGCTGGGGCTGCCAGAGCCGTCGGCAGGCGTCACTGTTTTAGGCGTAGAAGAAGAAAGTGAAGAAGAAGGAGGAGGAGCCTCAGCCAGCGTGCTGATGGACCTGGCCGGTGGCAAGATCTACAGGGCTGACCTTAGCTCCGCCTTCCTGCTGCAGATCCTCCGCTCGGACACGCCCCCTACGAGAACCAGGTGAGGAGGTTGGAGGGGAAGTAACAAAATGGCCGCCTAGCATTTGAGTGGAATGTGTTCATACTAGTGTTAATAATTGGTTTATAATTTCCTTGCAATACGTTAAATGTAGACACTGTGCACAAACTAAACTTCTAATGAGCATCTTTTTCCACTTGGAGCCTGATGAAAAAGAAAGTTAGTTAAGACACCTTTAGAAATAAATCCCAACCTCGTAGTCATGATTCAAGAAACAACTTTTCATGACAGACTCCAAGAGACTTTATTGTATATTCCACACAATGATTAGTTGGTTTTAGGACTTTACCTGCATATTGGGATTCTATGTGTCATCTCTGCAAATGAGTAACACACACACACACACACACACACACACACACACACACACACACACACACACACACACACACACACACACACACACACACACACACACACACACACACACACACACACACACACAGCAGGAGCTCTGAAGAAAAGGGATGGTTCAGACGCCAGCTTCTTAGTTTCCCCATTAAAGTTCATGAGGAGAAATGGTATCATTATGGTTCCTGCTTCTGCTCTTATTATGCAGAAGAAGTCCCAATAGTAAATATCACTGCTGTCATCTCCTCTGTCTCTCTCTCGCTCTCTCGCTCTCTCGCTCTCTCTCTATCCTTGTTCTTAATCTTGTTTAAAGCGCAGAGAATACTGGGCACCATCGGTTCTTCCCCAAGGTCGCAGGGAACACGAGCTCACAACAGCGATGCGTCTCGCTTTACTCTTTCCTGGCGTGTCTTTTTCGTACAAATCGTACTTTTCACAGGAGTGCGTTTCCAGGTCAAGGGCGTGCTCAGCCCGGCGCGCTGATGTAAATCGACGCTCAAACGATGTCAATTAAAAAGTTTAATGATTCATCATGAATAATTGAATAGATCCCAATCGGCTTGTGTTGAGTGGAATTGATACTGTAGATGATACCTTAACGCGTCAGAGGATGCCTTCAGGTGCACCTCAGACGTAGGGGAATCGAACTCGGTGCCCATTGGCTACTGCTCTGTCCCAGGCACTACCCCGTGTTCTAGCCTGAAGCGGTGTGTCTAGCTCCCACTAAATGTGTGTGTGTGTGTGTGTGTGTGTGTGTGTGTGTGTGTGTGTGTGTGTGTGTGTGTGTGTGTGTGTGTGTGTGTGTGTGTGTGTGTGTGTGTGTGTGTGTGTGTGTGTGTGTGTGCATGAGTATATATGTATGCATTTAGGTATGCATCTTCATGCAAATGTATACGTGTATGTCCCTGTGTGTGTGTGTGTGTGTCCGCATTCTGCATGTCTGTGTACATGTGTATGTATGCATGTGTATCTATATATAGGTATGCGTCTTTATGCTAATTTGTGTGTGTGTGTGTGTGTGTGTGTGTGTGTGTGTGTGTGTGTGTGTGTGTGTGTGTGTGTGTGTGTGTGGCAGCAGCCTGCCTCTCAGCGTGGCCCCTCGAGGGGCCGGTCGGCCCCGGGCCCCCAGCCGGCCAGAAGCCCAGCGGCTGGCGGCCCTCCACTGCCTGCTGGTGTACCTGGGAACCGAACCAACGCTGGAAGACAAGGTGGGAGGGGGAGGGAGGGAGGGAGGGAGGGGGGGAGGGGGGAAGTAAGAAAAGGGAGGAGGAGGGAGAGGAGGAGGGAGGGAGGGAGGAGGGAGAGGAGGAGAGAGGGAGGGAGAGTAGAAGGTAGGGAAGGAGGGAGGGGGGGAGGGAGGGAGGGGGGGGAAGGTGAAGTAGGAAAAGGGCAGAGGCAGGAGGAAGGAGGTAGGGAGGGAGGGAGAGGAGGAGGAGGAGGGAGGGAGGGGAGGAGGGGGAGGAGGAGGAGGGAGGGAGACTAGAAGGTAGGGAAGGAGGGAGTGGAGGGAGGAGGGAGAGGAGGAGGAAGGAAGGGAGGGAGGAGGGAGAGGAGGAGGAGGGAGGGAGGGAGGGAGAGTAGAAGGTAGGGAAGGAGGGAGTGGAGGGAGGAGGGAGAGGAGGAGGAGGAGGGAGGGAGGGAGAGGAGGGGGAGGAAGGAAGGGAGGGAGGGAGGAGGGGGAGGAGGAGGAGGAGGGAGGGAGGGAGAGGAGGGGGAGGAAGGAAGGGAGGGAGGAGGGGGAGGAGGAGGAGGAGGGAGAGGGAGGAGTTGAAAGGAGAGGGGAATAAGAAAAGGGAAGAGGGAGGAGGGAGGGAGGGCAGAGGAAGGATGAAGGGGCGAGGAGGGAGAAGAGAGAGGAGAGAAAGAGGGGAGAAAAGATGAGCGGGAAAGGGAAGGGAGATGAGAATGAGAAGAGAGGGAGGAGAGAGGGAGAGAGAGGGATGAGAAGGAGAAGAGGGGGAGGGAGGAGACGAAGAGAAGACCGATGATGCGGTGAGAGGGAGAGAATGAGAGACCATAGGTTATAAGAGGCAGAAGAGGGGAAGAAAATGGAGGGGGGGAGGGAGAGAGGAGGAGGAGAGGGGAGGACGCTGAGAGGGAGGAGGAGCGAGGGGGAGAAGTTAAGGGGAGATTCAGAGGAGATAATGTGAGGTGGGACCATGATGTAGTGGGGGGCTTTTACTTCAGCAGCAGGAGATCTATAAATTAACATAAAAATTGACAGCCGGACAGACGGACAACTGCAAACTAACCTATGAAAACACAGACCATAGGATACAGACAGATAAGACGATACTCTGTTAATCTCAGATGGGAAATTCAGTGGAAAAAACTAATGAACAGATAAGGCTTAAACGGGTAATGGCCTTTTGTGTAGCGGCATGAAAGCGATGGAGAGCGAGAGACAAAGAGATAAGGTGGGGAGAGAGAGATGGAGTCAGTTGCAAGAAGTGAATAGGCCGGAGGGTCACTCGGGCTCCGCAAGTTTTACACAAGGGACTCGAAGAAAGGGCTAACGACTGAAAAAGGAGGAGAAGGAGTAGGCTGAAGTGTGAGCCAGGCGCTCTCCTAGCCTCATTTAAAATGTTCTGTGAGACTATAATAAATCCTTCTTAAGGGCTTGGAGTGAGTCACTGTAATTACCACTGCAAGGCCGTAGCAACAGCAAGCTAACACACTTTGCTGGTCATTTCTTTTAGGGAGTGTTTTTGTAGTTTCCGTCAACTTCAGCCTTTTTTATTTCGATTTATTAAATCATGTTTTCTCTCTTTTCGTAGCTTTTCAACAGCAAGGGTTTGGAAATTCTGTTTTTTGGTTTCTGGGTTGCTCTGTAGTTATGGCTTTTCTGATTTACTTTTGACGATGGTTGAGGAAGGATTTACAAAAAATCTCATCTGCAACAACCCCGGAGATCTCCGTAGGATTCACATCTAGTCAATTATTTGACAGTGAATCCAGATGCACATCAGCATTAGGCAGGTAGAGGTCAGAGTTCAAGGGTCAGGGGTCAGCAGTCTTTGGGGTTCAAAGAAAGCATATTATAGCAGGGAGTCGAACCTGAAGCTGTCTGCCCGTAACTTTTATTTTTTCTTCAACTCAATTTTAAGTAATTAATCAACTATCATGTGTGTGTGTGCGTGTGTGTGTATGTGTATGTTTTTGCGTACGTCTATGTTTGTGCGTGTCCGCCTGTGTGTGTGTGTGTGTGTGCTGCTTCCAGATCATTGATTGGCTGTGTGACAACGCAATGGCGTTCGAGTCCTTCGATCAGATCCAGGAGTTCATTCTAGGTGAGCTGTTGACGCTAGACACGGACGGCAAGCTTCCGGAACAACCCGTGATGTACTGCTCGCAGAACCCCCATCGGCCTGGAGATTAATTGTAGTATAGATGTGAATTTAATATCATCCGTTTTTTTAAAGGAATGTGATAAAAAGCACTACTCTGGCCACTGATTATTTCCCACTGCATCATTTGTCTATTTATTCTTGTTCTGATTTGAATCTTTCCTCTCTCTCTCTCTCTCTCTCTCTCTCTCTCTCTCCCTCTCCCTCTCCCTCTTCCTCTTCCTCTTCCTCTTCCTCTCTCCTCTCTTCTCTCTTCTCTCTCTCTCTCTCTCTCTCTCTCTCTCTCTCTCTCTCTCTCTCTCTCTCTCTCTCTCTCTCTCTCTCTCTCTCTCTCTCTCTCTCTTCCCCCCAGCCTCTTTGTACAGGATCAGCTATGGGAAGTTTCTCTGTCTCGACAAAGTCTTGCCTTACTCGTCTGTTTTCGACAAGAAGGTAACAAACACACACAATGTGTACACACTGTGTTGTAGTGCCTTCCATTTGTAAATACATTTCCTTTATTAGTTTTCTCCACAATACTGCAAAGTAATAACTCCTGTCATGTTGACAGTCTAGACACAATTCACTGACAAACAAATAAAGTCAAATTGAAACATACTTGACTATTATATAGAGTAGTGGCCCAAAGCTACTGGGTTTGATCCCTGATGTCCGCAGTCAGTGACACGTATCTGAATTCACTTTGGATAAAAGCTCAATGAATAGATGGTACTAAAAAATACCTATTTGCATATTTGCTCAAACTGAAACATGAAGTGTGACTTGGCATTAATAGATTGTTTGCAGATGATGTCACACTTGTAGCGGGAAAATGAGATGGAGGGATGGATATACTAGATATATTGTACCTAAAGTCAAGATATGTTTCTTGGAAGTTGTCGGGGTGTTCAAGTGGTTTAATGATACGATTCAACCTAGGAAGGTTAACGAGGCGACGTTATTATTTATTTACCGTTGGTACCGCCCACTCTAAGCACCGTGACTAAAAGCACACGCCCACCCTGACAAAAACAATATTTTTCGCTCCCAATTTGGGAACCCTGCCGAACATGAAAAAGCAACACTTTTTTCATCCGATCTCTGATGTAATACTAGGTCTGCAAGGTCACGGACTTTGTTTACCGACTCGATCAAGGGGGTAAATCGCGAATATCCTGTGATAAAGCCTTTCATTTTTTTTTTAAACCACACGGATCGAATCCAATATATTTGAGTATTTCTTTGAGACGTTTGTCTGGAACATTATGCTCCGCAGTTTACTTAAGCAGAGTTGTGTTTGCTGGACGTTCTCCACCTCTCTCTCTCTGCCCTTGGTGTCACCGGCCCGCCAGTCTTACCTCTACCTGGCTGGACACCAGCAGTAGACAGATCCCAGGGAGGATCAATAATCCGTCCAATTCCATTAGAGACGTGTGTGTGTGTGTGTGTGTGTGTGTGTGTGTGTGTGTGTGTGTGTGTGTGTGTGTGTGTGTGTGTGTGTGTGTGTGTGTGTGTGTGTGTGTGTGTGTGTGTGACAGAAGATGATGCACTTTATCATTCCCACCTGGGCAATGTGGGTGTCAAAGCAGCAGTACAGGACAGTAATAAGATTTGAAAAGATACTTGTTTTGAATAATATGCAAAAATCGCCCCCCTGCAAAAAAACAGGTCTATCAATACCCTATGAGTAGTAGAAATGTAAAAGCAGACTGTAAATGTTTGTGCATGTTAATGTGAGTGTGCAGGTTTATCTGGATTTGTGTGTGTATTTGTTTTTTTGTGCGTGTAAATGATTCTGTGTGCACGTGTGTGTGTGTTTGTGTGTGTGTTTGTGTGTGAATTAGGAAGTGGCGGCAGCACTGCGGGAGGTTCCTGGTGTTTCCTGTACGTCTGAAACGTACACAGACCCCGTGTTCAAAGGGAAGGTGAGCCATAGCTCTGATTGGTTAATACCGGGAACTCTTTATTATCTTCAGATTCTGATTGCTGGCTCTTATTACAGGTAATGTAATACGTCCTTGTGTTAATGTATGTGTGCATATGGGGTATCTATATGTGTGTGTGTGTGTGTGTGTGTGTGTGTGTTTGTCATTGTGTGTGTGTGTTCGAATGTATGTGAATGGGTTGCACATACATTTATGCGTGTGTGTGTGTTACGGCGCCACCACATGGTCGGAGTTGGTACCAAATAACGCACGGGCTGAAGACAACGGGCTGCGTTGGAAACAATGAATTTATTTAAGCATCGCTTTAGACACATGGCGAAAGGAAATAGAACAAAACCGAAAGGAAACCCTAACTAAACCTAACTCTGGGGGAACAAACTATCTTCCTCCCGACCAGAAATAAAAGCTAGGTGAGTCTGCCGGGTCCTCTCACTACGCTGCTCTAACCTGAGCTCATAACGTGAAGACAACCATCGCCAACCACCAACGCATAAATGACAGGAAAAGAAAGGATGTTCCCACATGGGAAATTGGTGCCAAACAGCAACTTGCAGACGGTATATATATCAATAAACTCATAAGCTGTAAAGTGCCGGCGTGGCACGGCGTGAGACAGCCTGGCGTTGCGACACGGAGGCGGGATGCGCGCGGGATCATCCGCCACAGATCGGGACAGGTGTGATTATATCCCCGATGCCACGCCCACTATCGGTCCTCGGCGGGAACAAACCGCCTGTAGAGGGCGTCAGGAGCGGAGGAGAGCGCAGCCACGCCAATACTATGTCTGCCCCATAATGACGTAACAGTGGGCGTGTGTGTGTGTGTGTGTCATTGTCTATCTGTGTTTCAATGTGTGTGTGTGTGTGTGTGTGTGTGTCTCATTCTGTGTGTGTGTCATTGTCCATCTGTGTTTCATTGTGTGGGTGTGGGTGTGTGTGTGCATGTGTGTGTGTCATTGTCTATCTGTGTTTCAATGTGTGTGTGGGTGTGTATGTATCATTGTGTGTGTGTGTGTGTATCTCCATTGTGTGTGTGTCTCATTGTGTGTGTGTGTCTCATGTGTGGGTGTGTGTGTGTCTCATTGTGTGTGTGTGTGTGTGTGTCGGTCTCATTGTGTGTGTGTGTGTGTGTGTGTGTGTGTGTGTATCTCCATTGTGTGTGTGTCTCATTGTGTGTGTGTGTCTCATTTGTGGGTGTGTGTGTGTGTTTCATTGTGTGTGTCTCATTGTGTGTGTGTGTGTGTGTCGGTCTCATTGTGTGTGTGTGTGTGTGTGTGTGTGTGTGTGTCTCATTGTGTGTGTGTGTATCCTCCAGGCCCGGGGGGTGCAGAGCTTCTGGTTGTCTCTCCAGTGGAACACGGAGAAGATGAAGCACCTGGAGGCCGCGCCCCACCCCCGCTACCGCACCTCGCTGCTGCAGGACCCCTGGGACCGGCTGGTGGGTGGGAGGTGGGGGTGTGTGTGTGTGTGTGTGCGCGTGCGTTTGTGCACGTGCTTACCTATGCACGTAATGTGTGTGTGTGTGTGCGTGCGTGCTTACCAGTGTGTGTGTGTTTGAAAGTACTGTGTGTGCGCGCGCGTGTACTGTGCGTGTGTTCGCGCGCAAGTACTATGTGTGTGTGCGCACATACTGTGTGTGTGTGTGTGTGTGTGCGCGTGCGTTTGTGCACGTGCTTACCTATGCACGTAATGTGTGTGTGTGTGTGCGTGCTTACCAGTGTGTGTGTGTGTGTGTGTTTGAAAGTACTGTGTGTGTGTGCGCGTGTACTGTGCGTGTGTTCGTGCGCGTGTACTGTGCGTGTGTGCGCACATACTGTGTGTGTGCGTGCGTGCGTGTGTGCGTGTGATTGGGCACGCACACGTACTGCGCGTGTGTGCGTGCTTGCATTGTGCATCGTGCGTGTGTTTTGCATTAAAGCCAACAGAACGGGTTTGCAGAACTGCCTCATGCAAACCCGCTTCCATCCACTTGTCTATTATAAATGAAGCTGAGAATGTTCAGAAGTCCCCGTGTGGGATTAATAAAGAGATAAAAGCATCAGCATAAAGAGCATCAAGCGTCTGTCTGCAGCCCTGATGGGCTGTTACCTCTTTGGAGAGGTGTGTGTGTGTGTGTGTGTGTGTGTGTGTGTGTGTGTGTGTGTGTGTGTGTGTGTGTGACCAACGCCGGCGACCTCTGGGGGACAGGCAGGGGCTGACACCCACACACCGGCCTACAGGGTGAGTGTGTGTGTGTGACCTCTGTAGGCGAGCCAGAGGCTGACACACACATGCCTACAGGGTGTGTGTGTGTGTGTGTGTGTGTGCGTGTGTGTGCGCCCTCTGTAGGCCAGGCAGGGGCTGACACCCACACAGCCCTACCGGGGCTGTCTGAGGGCAGATGCATGCTCTGGCCTGAAGCCATCCATGCTTTAAATAGCTCTGCGTGCCGACTGCATTTGTGAGGGAATTGAGGACACTTGATATCATAGTGTAAACTGCATTCATATGGATTACGTGTGTGTGATGCCAAAACAATCAGCTGTGTAGGAAGGGATGCTGATTCGATTAGGAACTGAGGAGTAAACGGCATTCCTTTTGGGTGATATGAGCCAGAAAGTCAGTTATTTGAGTTCATGGCGACCATATGTAGCTTGGGGTTGGGTAGCATCTCACTTTGTTAGCGTTTGATAGCTTTCTTCGATATAATTGCTGTCTTTGATTGCATTGCTTCCTTAGATAGCGTTTCTTAGGAAGTTTGAACAATGGTACCCCCATAGCTTTTCTTTGATAGCATTTGATTGCATGGTTATACCTCGATAGCGTTGGGTAGCTTTGCTCTGCTAGCGTTTGATAATAGCCTGTCGAGTGGTATTATCTGTTGTTAAACATCTGTTTGCAATTAGCATGGCTATACTTTGGCGCCTTGATAGTGTAGCGTTGCCTCAATGGCGTCTGGTAGCAGGTGTTTGTGGACACTTTGCGGTTGTTATGCTTTTGTCAGGTTTCCTATTCCTCGTGTCGTCTTAAGTCATGCAGCCGGTGTTTTCTCCACTTACACTTTGAGCTTGTTTTCGGTCCGTCGCTGCTGTTGTGTTTATGTTGTTTTTCTATTTCAGAGGGCAGACGGGGGGAAAACGCCTAGTCAATCGAAACATCTGGAGGAGAACGCAAAGAAGTAGGTCTTAACTTCTGCTGCTGTTCCCTTTATATCTCTCTCTCACTTTTTCTCACTCTTTATCTCGCTCTCTCACTCTCAGTTTATCTCTCTCTCTCTCTCTGTCTCTCTGTCTCTCTGTCTCTCTGTCTCTCTGTCTCTCTGTCTCTCCGTCTCTCCGTCTCTGTATCCCAGTAGGATAAGGCAGCTGGGTTAGCCTCAAGCTAACTTGGCTAGCCTGTTCAGTTATCATATGCATGCCTTTTCTTTGAGTCCATCCACTTACAAGCCTGCTGTCTCTCTTGATTAGATCTTTTTGGACTGGACTCTGTTGTAGAACTTGGAACAAGAACAGTGTCTGTGTTCAAGCTGTTTTCAGAGACAAACGTCTGTTGTGCTCTTTCTTCTTAGAGTTCTATCAATGGTGGATACATGGAGCCTCGGTGAGAACACACACACACACACACACACGCACACGCACACAGATGTACAAGGTTTCACATTGGAGTACACATGCACGCACACTAACACACAAATATTGTAGGCACACACACACACACACACACACACACACACACACACACACACACAGATGTACAAGGTTTCACATGGGAGTACACATGCACGCACACAAATACTGTAGACACACACACACACACAAATATAATGTAGATACACACACACACACTGTAGATACACACACAGGTGTACATGATTTCACACGGGAGTACACATGCACGCACACGCACTCACACACACATACTGTAGATACACACACAGGTACACATTGATGAATAGGAAACCCATCATCTTAAATAGAAGCTGAGAGTGCACCCGCGTTTGCCTCAGTGTGTGTGGGACACGTGCGCAAAAGTGCGCACGTGTTTCTTCCTCCCAGGGTCACATTCCTCCAACCCACTGAAGAACTCCTGCAGAACAGAACCAGACCGGTAATTCATCACAAAACGAGAGAGAGAGAGAGCGTGAGAGAGAGAGTGAGAAAGAGAGAGAGAGAGAGGTTGGATAACAATGGGACAAACATACCTCTTTCTCTCATTTCCTCCTAACTATCTCTCTCTCCCTCGCTCTCTCTCTCTTCTGCCTGACTGAAGTTCAGCTGTTGATTGTTAGGACCTTACCTCACCTCACTTACCTCTGCACATAACACACACACACACACACACACACACACACACACACACACACACACACACACACACACACACACACACACACACACACACACACACACACACACACACACACACACACACACACACACACACACACACACAGTCGCTACCTTGTTTCCTGGCTCCCGTATAAAACCCTCTACAAACTTCAGATTGATTGTGTAATCAGTTGGTCCTCCACAGTTACTTTGTATATGTGAACGTCGCCGCTATATTTCTGTCTGTTCGGTGAGACTTGAGTGCGCTCGTGTTTGGTGCTAAGTGAACATCCGACTTGTTTCCCAAAAAAGTCTGTTTTTCACCGTAGGTGGCAAACAGCTGAAGTGCCTTTCAGCAACGTGATCCCCACATTCGCCCTCCCGTTTGGTTTTAAACACTTCAGTGAAACCATTAGCATATGAAAAATGAAAAAAAGATAATTCATCTAGATATCTCCGAGTGGTTATTTTCATCAAAGGATGATTTTGAGATCAGGGACTACCAAGGGCCTTGGTACAATCTGTAGTTGGGTAGAAGGAGTGCGCATTATCTAGCAAGCTGGAGACACATGCTAAATGGAGATCATTAGCATGCATATGCTAATGGGATTGGCTTATTTCCATTGTAAAAGACAAAGTAAAGTGGAGTTCAATTTTATGGCTTATAAAGCTACAAAACGACTCGCTATAAAACCCAACTGATGAGGGAGGAATTTAATCTCTTTTCCCTTTTTTTCTGCTTTTTGTGGTTTTGTTTCATTACCACAAACTTTTCCTCTTACTTATCCGAGTCGGGTTTCATTGTTATTGTGAGTTGTAGGGAGTGGGTTGTTTGTGTTGTGAGCTGGGACTCGATCCAGTGGACATGGCCGGCACTAGGCAGTGATCCCGGTGTGTTTAGAGGAAATGTTAATCAGAAGAAATGTTTATCAGTTCCCAGCCCCAACTTCCAGTCCAGCAGTAAGCATCTTTGAACAAGTGTGTGTGTGTGTGCGTGTGCGTGTGTGCGTGCGTGCGTGCGTGCGTGCTGCAGATAGGAAGACTGTTGCTCTGTTCCAAGAAGAAGATCCAGAGCAGAGAGCCCTCATTGGACTGGTGAGACACACACACACATACACACACACTCCTACTTTTACATTCACTTACATATCTCAATCAAAGTAAACACAGACACATACAAAGTTCATCCCGGCAGGACGCTGTGTGTGTCTTTATTGGCCCGGCCGCTCGCAGAGTGCGTCACACTTAACCACCGCAGAGCCCGTGACCGACGCCAAGTTGACCGCAGCTATCCCGTATTATTGTTATTATTTCAGTTTTTCAGCCTCACAGCACACGCTCGCGTAACGGCCCCCGTCCGAGCGAGATGAAAGGGGCCGGCCGTGTTTATGTCCTGCGGTGCTCGCCAGCGATTCTCTGGGTCCTCTGAGAGGCTGCAGCGGCGCGGCCCAAACGCTATAATGGAACTCACTCAGATGTGAGCCAAAAATCATTTGGGCTATTCTTAGAGAGTCCCTCTTCCTCCTCCTCTTCCTCTTCCTCCTCCTCCTTCTCCTCCTCCTCCTCCTCTCCGTCCTCCTTTTTCTGTTTCTCGATTTCCCTGCATATCTTCCTGAGTCTCGTTCTTGCTCTTCTTTCGCTCTTTCTGTCTCTGTTGTCCTCCTGTTTGTATATTCTATCTCTCTATCGTTCTTCTATTGATCTCTCGCCATCTCTCATCCTGTCTCTCTCCCCTCATCTCTCCCTCCCTCCCCTCGATCTCTCGTTGTCTATCTATCTCTCTGTTGATTGCTCTCACCCTCTCCCATCCAATAGCTCTCCACTCATCTCTCCCTCGCTCTCTCTCCCTTCCCTCTCTCTCAATCTATCTATCTAACTCTATCTCTCTCTCTCCCCTCTCTCCCCTCATCTCTCTGTAGATTTCTCTCACCCTCTCATCCTTGCCTCCCGCTCTGTTGACTTCTCTCATCCTATCCATCTCCCCTCACCCCCCCCTCTCTCTCTTTCTCTCTCTCTCTCCCCCTTCATAAGGGGGAGAGAGAGAGAACAGAGCGAGAAGAAGCTGCTCTAAACCTCTGTCTCTTCTTCCTCTGCTAGTGATTCAGTTTCTTCCTCCCCCCTTTACCCCCCCCCCCCCCCCGCCGCTCTCCCTCCTCCCCGTAACCTCTCCCCCCCCCCCCCCGCCGCTCTCCCACCTCCCCGTAACCTCTCCCCCCTCCTTCACGCGTTTCCTTCCCCCGCCCCCTCCCCTCCGTCTGCTCCTCCTCGCTCTTTTATTCTCTCTTATGTCATGTTGTTTGACCGCCCCCCCCCATCTCCCCCCACCTCTCCTCCTCCTCCACCCTCCCCTCCAACACCACCTCTTCCCCTCTCCTTTCCCTCTCCCCTCCCCTCTCCCCCTCTCCCCCTTCTCCCTATTACCACTCTCTCTTCCTCCTCCACCTCTCCCCCTCCCTTCTCCCCCTCCCTTCTCCCCCTCCCCTCTCCCCCTCCCTTCTCCCCCTCCCCTTCTCCCCCTCCCCTCTCCCCCTCCCCTCTCCCCCTCCCCTCTCCCCCTCCTCCCTATTACCTCTCTCTTCCTCCTCCTTCTGTGTCTTTGTTCGCTGCGTCGTTCCCCAGCAGGACGTCTCCGCCCGCGACCCTCAGGCTGCAGACTTTAGTTGATTCATTTATATATTTAGCCGCCTCTCTTTCCCTCCTCCTCCTCTTCTTCTCCGCTCTTCACCTCCTCTCCTCCAATCCCTCCTTTCCTTCCCTCCTCTTCCTCCTCCTCACCTCCTCCCCATCGTCTTCCTCTGCTCTCCTCCTCTCCTCTCTTCACCTCCTCTTGTCTCCTCTCTTTCCTCCTCTCGTCTCCCCTCTCTCCTCCTCTCCTCCTCCCAATCCTCCCCTCGTCTTCTTCGTCTGCTCCTCTTCTCTTCCATCTTTATCTTCTGCCCTCTACCTTTACATAATCCCTCCCTAATTACCTTCCCCCTTTTTCCTCCCCTGCTTCTCCTCTCTCCTCGCTCCACCTCACTGATCCGCTCCTGTCAATCCTTTCATATTCTCTCCCTTCTCTTTTCTTCTCTCCTCTCCTCTCTTCCTTTTCTCCGTCCTTCTCGTCTCCTCTGTTTTCTCCTCTACTCACTATTCTCCCGTCCTCCTCCCTAATCCCTCCTCTCTTCCCTCTCATCTTTCTTATTTATTTTCTTATTTTCCTTTCTCTCTCATCCCCTCGATGCTCCTCTCCCCTCGCCTCCTCTCCCCTCATCTCCCCCTCCTCCCCTCTCCTTCTCTCCCCCTCCTCCCCCCTCCTTGTGCTATCGTCCTCACGCAGTCACGCACGTTATCTAAATCGGGACCTGCTCGTCGAGGGAAAAGTCGAGCTGCACCCAATTTGACCTCGTAGGTGGAGTGTACATGCCCAAGTTCTTAAAACACACACACACACACACACACACACACACACACACACACACACACACACACACACACACACACACACACACACACACACACACACACACACACACACACACACACACACACACACACACACACACACATACGCATAGGCGCATTCGCGTTAGGGCATACTTATACCTGTGCCCATTTTTATATTTGGTTTCAAACGGTGCAAAGGTCTGTGTGTATGAGGGTATATTTCCTTTTCTCAGTTTTTACTATGTTTCGTTAAAACTTGTGTGTGTGTGTATGTGTGTGTGTGGGGTTAATTGTACCAGACAACCTTTGTATTTGACCTGCTAAACAGCTGTTTAGCAGGAGATCAGCAATGTGAAACACTTCATAATCACCTGCAAAACACACCCACACACGCACACACACTCACACACTCACACACTATGTTGTCTTTCTAAGATGGTGGACAAACTTCGGGAGCATCTGACCAGACTTCTGCCTGGTCTGGGGAAGAAGAGGATCGACTCGCTGGTGGTCAACTATGTAGCCAAACTGGTCAGTGTGGTGTGTGTATCTGTGTGTGTTGAAGTTCAAGTTCTTTACTAAGTCAAATACACAACAAACATGCAGTAGCAGTCATGGCTGGCAATGAAACTCCAGTGTTTTAAGGTTTGTGTGTGCGTGTGCAAGTGCGTGCGTGTGTTCGAAAGGTTCTGACTCTGAACCCCTAACCTAATCCTAAATGACCTGTCCTAATAAAACTAACATTGCTTGTAAGTCACCCTGGTTAAGCATCTGGTCAATGACTAAAGAGTCCATATAATTTGAGCCGAAAAGCTCTACATCGAAAAATACACCATAAGAAAACACAGGAGGTTGTCAGTTCGATGGCTGGCACAGAAAAGGGCTCATGTTGTCTTCAAATAAAATCGATCTTCAAAACGCAACCAGCTCAGACACGAGTGCATTGCGTAAGCCCAGGGAGAAAGAGACGATCCATTTCAAACATCTTACCCCTTTCCTCTCTGCATTACCAGAACTGGCGCCTCTGTGCTTGGCATCCTCAGACAGCCACAGTGGGCATAGGGCTAAGTAGGTGTTTAATATTCCTGCTCTCCACACTGCCGAGTATAGCTCCGGGCGCACAGACGTTGTACATCAACACGCTGGCTCCCGGGCCTCTCAAGGTTAGGGGCTGGAGCGTAGCGGGGCCCTGGACGGTTGTGGATGTCCCCTTTGTGGTGAGGATGTTGCAGGACTGCAAATGGCTTCCTGAAAAGGCCACACTTTTTATTTGTAACTTTCTATTTCGCTTGAGAGATGAATTGTCGGAGGTATACGAGAGGAAGGGTACGGGTGAGAACCATGAGAGTTTTGTGAAATAAAACAACATAAATTTGGGGAAACATTTGTACTTGTAATTGGCGGTTAATGAACGCACTTATGGTATGTTGTACGTCCTGGCACTTTATGTCGCCACTTAATGTATGTCGTACATCCTGGTTCTTTAAAAACAACATGCTAAGCATTTTGTAGCATATGATCCTAGCTTTCCTTGTTGTATAAGTGGAATTGGTTAAACTAGCGATTGTTAGTGCTTGGCAGTTGTTTCTATGAACATCCTTACTGTACCGACAGAAATATATTGTTTCTATTTCTTCTGACAAATCTACTTCTTGTGTCACTTTGGATAAAAGCGTCCTTAATGGAAATGGAAACATGCTGAGTTGTTGAAAAACACTGAAATGTTCAGTGTTTGATTCCCTGTGGTTTTACATCTCGTTATTTTGCAGAAGGCGTTTGGCTGCAGCCAACTTGTTCTCCAAAGTTTGCGAACATCGGATAGTCATCGCTTTCGAGCAAAGACGTCCGGTAACGCGAAACGTCTCGATCCCTCTTAGACGCGATCGAGTCAAAATGATGTACGTCGAAGCGCAAGCAATCCCTACCACCTAATTGGAAAACGCCAACTCCTCTCTGCCACCTTGTGGAATATTTATTCATAAACGATGATTTAGCCTCTAAGTGGCTTCTGATGCACTCAGATGTACTCACCTGGAATACATATCGAGCAATCGGCCAACGGCAAAGTTATTGGAACAAAACAGTGTAATCAGTGAATAGGTGTGCGTGTGTGTGTGTGTGCGCGTGCGTGCGTGTGATGTATGTCTGTAGGGGTACATGATCCGTGTTGGTGGGGGGGGCATGTGTGCGTTTGTGTGTGTTGAATACCAAGCCGTTTGACTTTATAATGAAGAAACACACACCCCAGAGGAAGGCAGTGTTCCCGGTCGATTAGTATACGATTAGCAGAATTCCCAGAAGCGACAACGCCGGTTAATAAGACGTCCCAGCCAGGATAGGAACCCTTATTGTGTTGGGATTACACAACAACGTTTGTGAGACTCAAAACATGTCGGTTGAAGACGAATAAACAAAGCGAAGCAAAGTAAAACCGCAAAAAACGAATCAGGGGTGCGTATTTTTAACGGCGTATATTTTAAGCCAGGGGAGGTGGAGGGGGTTAGAGGGAAGCATAATTTTTTAATCTTTTAAGGGTGACGTGTTGCATAACCTAAGCTAATTAAGATTCCCGCCCTGAGAGAGAGAGAGAGAGAGAGAGAGAGAGAGAGAGAGAGAGAGAGAGAGAGAGAGAGAGAGAGAGAGAGAGAGAGAGAGAGAGAGAGAGAGAGAGAGAGAGAGAGAGAGAGAGAGAGAGAGAGAGAGAGAGAGAGAGAGAGAGAGAGAGAGAGAGAGAGAGAGAGAGTGTAATGGAGGATATCCTTGGGTAGGTGTTCATCCTGTTGTTGTTTCCGATGCTCAGAGGAGATGAGAGGGTTAGAGTGTGTGTGTGTGTGTGCGTGTGTGCGTAACACTGCACAGCATGGTGCCACAATGGAGTGGACAATATCATTACCAATCCGTCAATGGTAGTTATGTGACTTCCTTGTGTGTTTGCGTGCGTGTGTTTTGTGCGCTCGTGTGTGCTTTTTTGTGTGCTCGTGTGTGTGACCTGCACATGTAACTGCGTCATCTGGCAGGAATAGGAATTCAGAGAGGGAGGAGAAGAGAAAAGTGAAAACAATGTTTTCTGTATAACAGAATCCCCCAGAGATCCGCCAGAAGTCCCTACAAGTCCTGAGAAACGCTGTAGTTCACATCGGAATAAAAGACTACAGCTCCCAGGAGACCTCCACGCACTCAAGTCCCGAACAGCACATTTTAGCTCCGCTGCAGCCAGCTCGGAAGAGAAAACTAGTTAGTTATTCCACGTAACGGAAGGAAAACTAACTTTAGCAAATATGATTTTACCGGTAATTACGGCAAAGCATTATGTTGTTATTTAATTATTTTCTTCTTTTCGGAAAGTTTAAATTGCCTTTTCACATTTCGAGAGGAAGGCAGTACCGAGGGACTGGCCTTTGGAGTTGATGTATAGACCCTCTCTCTCTGTTTGTTTGTGTGTGTGTGTGTGCGTTAATGTATGGTTAATGCAAATGTTCGTTCATGTGTGTTATTGTGTTTAGCTTGAGCTCATCAGACACATGCTGGATTACGTGTGGGTGAAATACAGACTGGGCCCACGAGTTCTGTGCCTGTGAGTTACCAAGCTTCTCTCTCAGTGTGTGTGTGTGTGTGTGTGTGTGTGTGTGTACATGCGTGTTTGTGTGTTAAATCATGCCCGATGTATTCCCTACTATATATGTATCTATGAACTATATTAAATTAGATTATACTAGATGGAGTGTGTTTGTGTGTTTGTTAGTGTGTGCATGTTTGAGTGTTGAATTATGCCGTATTTGGTCACCACATGTACCTTTCCTTCGGATCTAAGAAATATGTTCAATGAGATTGAACTGGATTGTGTGTGTGTGTGTGTGTGTGTGTGTGTGTGTGTGTGTGTGTGTGTGTGTGTGTGTGTGTGTGTGTGTGTGTGTGTGTGTGTGTGTGTGTGTGTGTGTGTGTGTGTGTGTGTGTGTGTGTGTGCGCGCGTGTGTTAGTACTCAGCAGGGCAGCTCATCAGAGTGGTCCGTCTTCCACTTCATGTGTCGGGTCCTGGAAGCCACGAGGGGACTCTGCCTGCCTCTCCCACCAGGTACACACACACACACGCACACACTATTATATTTTCAATGTAGGACTACAATCCCATCATGCATTGCGCTCGATCAGTCACATCTGCACTCATACACTCTCTTTATCTACCCTGTCTGTCTGTCTGTCTCTCTCTCCCCCTCCCTCCCTCCCTCCCCCCCTCTCCAGGCTATAACACAGTGTTGTCGGTGTTGGCCGTGCGCTGTCTGCCCCACCACGGCTTCCTTCAGTACGTGGACCACGGCGTGCTGCAGCTCACGGAGACCCTGGTCACCCGCCTCATGGCCGGTACACACACACACACACGCACACACACACACACACACACACACACACACACACACACACACACACACACACACACACACACACACACACACACACACACACACACACACACACACACACACACACACACACTCTCTCAAGCGGATTCATTCACTCACTCACTCACATACACACTCTTACTCACTCACACACACACTTTAACTATCACACACACACACTTTAACTATCACACACACATTCTTATTCTCAAGCACACACTCTTACTCACACACACACACACTCGTACTCGAAACACAAACTCTTACTCTAACACACGCACTCTTAATCGCACACACACACTCTCAAACACACACGCACACAAATAAACTCTCTAGGAATTCACATTTTTCCCTGTCAAATAAACATTTCCATTCATGGGAAGGTCTACAGAAATTATTCAGATTATTCGATTATTACGGCGTCAGACAACTGTGTGTGCGCACAGAACAGAGGCTTCCACTGAAACCATCAACAAGAGCCGCAGGATGTTTGGGAATGACAGACCTAGGATGGCACCTAGTTCAGCGCAGGTTCAAACCGAACAGCACGTTCGAACCACTCGTTAAAGTGAAAGACGGTTCAATCTGTATTTACATTCCCATGACATTAACCCTGCCAGGCACGTGTGCCCTGGTATGAATCAGTACCGAGATCTACTGAGAGATATAAACTCATTCAACACCCCCCAGACGGGGCGATGGCGTCAAAAAGGTTGTCAAAAAAAACAATTAAACGCGCTTCAGCACGTTTTCAATCCCGTAACAGAAGCGGATATTCAAATGAGATTCATCCCGGCGTTCCCCGCTGTCGGATCGGGTTATCTCCTTGGCTGGGCTGCGTTAAAAAAGCGACAGACAATTCATTGGATATTGTTTTTCATTTTAGCGGCGACATTAGCTGCTAATAGAAAGCCACCAGGTGTCTCGACAATACATTTGTTTGAGCCGCTTCCCAATTTGCTATGCCTACTTGATCACAGACTTCACAGCAGGATTAGCATGTGGGCGCGTCGATTGTTTCACAATGTCGCCGAACTCGCTAATGCAGATTATTTTGCTATCAATTGCGGAAAACTAGAATGGTAAATGGTAAATGGACTGCATTTATATTGCGCTTTTCTGACCAGTGGCCTCTCAAAGCGCTTTACATTATTGCCCAACATTCACCCATTCATGCACACATTCACACGCCGACGGCGGAGTCAACCACGCAAGGCGACAGCCAGCTCATTGGGAGCAGTTCGGGTTAGAGGTGCCTTGCTCAGGGACAGGGGCAGGTTGGGGGTCAATCCCCTAAACCAGCCGTTCTCAATCTGTGGTACGCGTACCACTGGTGGTACGCGAGCGCCCTCTAGTGGTACGCGGAGTATGAACGATTTTTTGAAGCAATTTTTTGAAGTTGAAGCAACCGTTAAAAACAAAATCTGGGATGGGCGTGGGGAATCGATAACTCGAGTACTACTCGTTACAAATGAACTCGGTTGGTGGACAGGCAAACTCGAGTTTGCATACACACAAACAAACAAAGTTTTCTGAAGCAAATGTATCAATTTTCTGTGCGGCGCCACTTACGCATGCCGTGGGCACAAAGCAAATTAAATGTATCCATTTCTGTGTGGCGCGTTCCGTGCCGTGTGCAGGCACGCCAGAATTCAAAAAGTTAAGAGATGGCGGTTAAAGCAAAGCGCAGCGAAGAATTGAAATAGGCCTACTTTAAAGAAATAGGAGATCATAAGGTGAAATGTAAAATATGCCAAGCGAAATCGAGCTACCAGAGTAGCTACTAGGCCTACAAGTACTAGGCGGCAACATATGCTCCGTCCTGAAACACAACGGTGAGTTCGGGAAAGCAGACCCGCAGCAACCAAGTGTGTCGGCTATTTTAACCGCCGCAAGACGCAGCCGTAATCCCGGCCGTGTAGAGAAGATCACAACGCGTAATCCATAGTCCATTTGCTGCCGTTTTATTTGCAGCTTTAAATTATTTGCAATGGTTAGGCTACTTGTTTCGTTTTAGTTTTTTTTAAACTGTTACAGGCCTTGGTTCGACGTGATTTAAATTGTGAGACGCATAGGCCTATTTATTTTTGTAAGGAAAATGTGTTTTGAACGTTTGCAAAAATAAATAATGAATACTCTGATAACGCTGACTGTTTTGATGGAGAATAAGCATTGCATGTTTGGTTGGTAATATTGCCGTTCATCATCAGGCCTATTCCTGCTGCAGATGCGTTGCATTCTAAAAATAGATTTGATTAAACGAGTACTCGATCTCGATTGATCCTCGAGGATTTCCTTCGATCACTCGAGTTTACTCGTGCCCATCCCTAGGCCATATACCCATCATATGCAATCATCTTAAACCTGCATTGACTAACTGCTGTGACGACGAGTAGGGGAAGCAACATTTTTGCAAAATCGTCCTGTGACGAGACGTTGAAAGTCTGCTTTCAGAGGCCAGACATTTCTGGACTTTTGGATGCAGCGACGCAGCGAATATCCTGCGCTTTCAGACAAGGCTGTGCGCTTTCTCATTCCATTTGCGACCAGGCTTCTCTTGGTCGCAAATGGTCGCAAATAAGAGCGATGACTACTGTCATGTCATCGCTCTTAATTTATCCCCAAAAACGCAGCTGATCGGACACATCACACGATTCGGAGGCATGCATCACATTTAAGGATTTTAAAAACTGATTCTTATTATTTTTTTAAAAAAATGCATTCGGAAGAGAAGGGAGACTAGCGTTGCTCACGGGTTGGAATGAAAGGGAGAAAAGGGGACAGAGTTGCCTGCGGAAGCGATGTCTGAGATGCAGAGACTGCTTCTCGCTACCAGTGTCAGTTTCGTACGGTGTGGAATGAGAGCTCGGGAAGGCACTATTGCGCAAGTACGACTGCGTGCTTGCGCAATAGCATACTGCCCGAGAATGCAGTATCGCTGTCAAATCTGTCCCTGGGAAAAGTAACGTTGCTTGCGCCGAATTGAAAAAGGAAACCGCTATAATGAAATGGCGGTAATATTTCCACATTAATTGATAAAATAACAGGGGATGGGAAGGGGGGATGGCTGTTTCAGAAGGGGGATGATTTTGATCATTTTAATTCCAAAGGGGGATGCCATCCCCCCTCAACTTGTGTGCTGGAAGCAGGTTGGATACTGAACCCAAGTCTGAGGCTAAAGCTAACCTCAATCGACCCAGACATCACACCCCTCCCACTAAGCATGATAGGCCTAATTTTCAATGTGTGCCTGAGTACATTCTCCTTCAAACCTAAACATAGTTTATATTCTGACCTTATGGCACTTACTGCAGTATTTTTTAATACTGAATACGTTGTTTTTCTATGATACACTTGTTCTTACTCATGATAGTTTGATTACAGTGTTATCGCAGTACACATGATTTCTCTCTTTGCTGCGCATGATTACTTATAACAGGATTGTTTGACTCCAGTATTTAAATATTCATGTTCAATTCTTTGAATGTTTTGATGCAGTACAATTTACCTCACATGATTGGTTGACTGCAGTTGTTAAAATTAATATTCAGTGCTCTGAATGCTTTAATACAGTATACTTGTTAATAACCTCACTAGATTGACTGGTATGTTATATGCCAGATGATATCCCCATTTGCTGGGTAGCCCTATTGAGGCAGTTGTTCAATTGTTAGTATTATCCCGTTGCAAGTGTTTAAATACAATACATGAGTTATAGACAGTTGGTTGCTTCAGTCAAGTCAAGTTATGTGAATAATAAATCGTGTTATTAATATTAATGCCTTCTGTGTAAACTCTATGTAGTTATAGGCCTACGCACTTTATTTTAATTCCGGTGGTACTTGGAGAGCCAAATCATTTCTAAGGTGGTACTCATGGTAAAAAGTTTGAGAACCACTGCCCTAAACCATTCTGATGATTTCAATTAAAAACACACCCATGCACCAAGCCACTTAAATGCCCACGCAAGCACACACAAAAACAGTAGATTTAATGCACGAAACTGATACTGAACCACTATATATTATGAAATAAATATTTTACTTCATATGTACTATAAAGTAATAAAAAAGAAATACGACTTATAATATTTTTCATAATGTTCAGAAAAAATACAATTATAATTACAAACAGGGTCTAGATATAGCATTTCCTTATTTTATGCTAATATCCTAACGTGGGGGGATTGAGAATCAAAATAATTAGTGTCGACTCAACGACTCAAATATAATTAATTTGTTTCCCCTCTCACTGTTCCCTGACAAAATACACAAACAAGTATTTTGGACATTACAGATTTATTTTCTGGGTGATCTTTGCATCAAAGGACTCATAACTTCAAAGTATGCATGCAGAGCAGCTTTTAAAGACTTTGAAGTCATGAGAGCAATGTATCATCATGGCCCACGGGATTTGATGAAGACAAAAATAATAAATGTAATAACCATTTGATTTAGACCTTATTTGACCCTATCCCTGTTCCTTCTTTCACCTTCGACCTGACAGACTTACACACACTTGTACTAACGTAATGAATGTTAATTAATTAAGTTTTATTTTATACCTTTCCATGTTCTTCAGTTCTATTTGTTTGGTTTATTTTTTATATTATAAACACTTTGCTGACATTTTTAACTCTGGTAAATGGACTTAAAATAATTAAGACACTCCTTAACCGACTTAAGATATGTACCTTCAAAGTGTGATTGCAAATAAGGAGCATTAAACTACTTAATGGAAGTGGGGCTTGCTGCCTATCGTTTGTGGGTCATAAAACCAATGTATTCATTATACTGTATTTCTCTCATTCCTTCTAATTTGTGCATTATTTTTAGATTTGGACAACAGTGAAGCCAACGAGAAACTGAAGTTCAGCATCCTGAAGAGACTGCCTGAGGTGAGAGAGAGAGAGAGAGAGAGAGAGAGAGAGAGAGAGAGAGAGAGAGAGAGAGAGAGAGAGAGAGAGAGAGAGAGAGAGAGAGAGAGAGAGAGAGAGAGAGAGAGAGAGAGAGAGAGAGAGAGAGAGAGAGAGAGAGAGAGAGAGAGAGATCAACATCGACCAGGGTGCTAGGTCCATTCCCTGACCCTCCCTTCCCACTGTGTCACCTGTGAGTGGTGGCTGCATGTGACTGGAGGTGACAGCTTGTTGCGTCATGCTGCCAGATATGTTTCCTCTGTCTGCTGCTGTGGTTATCGCTCCTCTCCCCTCCTTTCAAGAATGTGTGTGTGTGTCAGAACGTAAACTCTTGTATAACGAAATCGCCCGTTCATGTGTGCCCGAGATGTTTGCGCACACACACACACACATCTGGGTGTCTTGTGTAACGTTGAGTGTGAACGAAAGAGAGTGCGAGTGCAGTCCAGGTGTGTGTCCGTACCGGTTGGAATGTGGCGAGTCAGGTCAGGTCTAACAGACCGAAGCACACACACACACACACACATTAATGCGTACACGCACAAACACAACCATACACCCACACGTATGCGTACACGCACAAACACACAACCATGCACACCCACCCACACAAACACACACCTGTGTCATGGGTTTGCTTGTCAGGAGGAGAGATGTTTGGCAGTTACAACGGGCAGACACACACACGCACACGCACACGCACACACATCCAAACTCCCCTACACACACATTTTGCTTAAGCACTCTATGAAAAATCTGACTGCCATCTGTCGAATACAGTACCGCCTAAATGTGAAATAAATAATGTGAAATAAGTGTCTATTTAACCAGGAAGTCTGGGGCCCCTGCCTGACACTAATGAGGACAGAGATGGGGTTGTGTCTGTGTGTGCGTGTGTGTCTTTGCCTACGTGTGTGTGTGTGTCTTTGCCTGCGTGTGTGTGTGTGTGTCTTTGCCTGTGTGTGTGTGTCTTTGCCTGTGTGTGTGTGTGTGTGTGTGTGTGTGTCTTTGCCTGTGTGTCTTTGCATGTGTCTGTGTGTTTGTCTCAGTGTGTGTTTGCCTGTGTGTGTTTGTGGCGAGGGGGCTTACACAGCACATTCTTCCCCAGCCCTTGAGCAGGGCATGTGTACGGCAGGCCTCTCAGACCACTGACCCACTGAGTCTCCCGGTACTACCCCCCCCCCCCCCCTCCGCCGTGGATCGCCTGCGATATGAAACACAGGAAGTCGATACGGCGCCGGCGGACTGAGGTTTCATTCGGTGGATAATAATAATATTAAAGAAATAATCAAATGATTAATGCGGTGTCAAACTCGCTATCGGATTAAAAAACAATAACCTGGGCGCTTTCGAAAGTGAAATGTTGTTCTCGTTCGGCGCCACCTGCTGTGGCGACGGATGTGTGTGTGGGTGGAGGAGCGAGAAGAAAACACACTAATCAATACCATATCCCCCCGCCCCCCCCCCCCCCCCCCCCCCTCCTCGTCTAATGATTCGGGTGTCGTGGGCGCCGTCGATAATCCCGATCACGCGCTCCACGCTTCCTCGCGCTTGTTTGTAAACTTTAACTCCTCGTTCTTTTTAATCAGGCAGTGGGCTGTCAGGGTATCGGGTCCCAAACCGCCGGTAATGAAGGGGGGGGGGGGGGGACGCATAGCGGTGGCGGCGGCGTGAGCGGCGAGCTAATGTTGTCTCCTCATGGCGGGAAGCCTCCAGGGCCCCCCCCCCCCTCCGCTCGTATTAAACTACGGAATGGAAAGTTGATTAAGGCCCCCCCCCCTCCCACCTGGTAGGATTGTACTCGGTGAAACTCATTTAGGGAGTCTCTTTTGATTTGGCGACGGCCGCGGTGAAGGGTCGGGGGGAGGGGGAGGGAGCGACGTCGACGGTTGGGGGGGGGGGGGGCAGGGAGATGGGGGCGGTGGTTAAGGGGTGATGGGGGGAGGGGGGGGCGGGGCAGAGTCGACGGCGGTGGTGTGTGACCACCGGTTGGGGCGGAGCCAAGCCTATAAAACGGCGATCTGGGATCCAGCGGTGTGCCCAGATCGGCGGTAACCATGACTACGCTGGGACAGTGGGTTTGAATTGATTAGTTGATTTAATTGAACGGGCAGCGATGCTAATGTATCTCCGCAAGCTTGAGTGACACCTGCTTTGCTCCAAGCCCCGCCCCCGGCCTGTTCTGTTGCCTGGCCCAATCGGCTCGTCACGCTGGAGAATAAGAATAAGAATGAAAATATGTGTATATAAATATATATTTAACAAATACCATTCTGCGCCTCAGGCAGGCGGCCAAAAGAAGCGGGAGAGGACCATTACGCACGCACACACGTACACACACACACACACATACACTGCGTGTGCACAGATTGTTTTTGAATCCAGTTGGCGTTAAATTGATTCCAACAGATGTTGGGGGGGTGCTCCGGGGATGATCTGGACTGTTAAGTGGAATCTGAATGACTGGGAGAATGCACACAATTTCAATGTACTCGTGTGTGTGTGTGTGTGTGTGTGTGTGTGTGTGTGTGTGTGTGTGTGTGTGTGTGTGTGTGTGTGTGTGTGTGTGTGTGTGTGTGTGTGTGTGTGTGTGTGTGTGTGTGTGTGTGTGTGTGTGTGTGTGTGTGTGTGTGTCAGCCCGTAGACCAGAGGGTGCACCATGTGTGGGACCACCCCGTCACGTCAGCCATCATCTCCAGGGACTACGTGAGGAGCGTGCTGGAGAGGGCGCAGAAACAAAAGGTACACACACACACACACACACACACACACACACACACACACACACACACACACACACACACACACACACACACACACACACACACACACACACACACACACACCTCTCACAAACATATACAACGTTGACGAAGAGAAACTTAGGCCCCGTTCACACGAAGCCGAAACGGGCGAAACCGTCACGGTTTCGATCTATCCGGTTTCGAAGTATCTCCGTAAAGACGAAGCCAAGCGAAACCGGGTAGATCTGTAGAAACGCTGTAGTACACATTCCAGGCCCATAAGGGGCGCTGCTTCTGGTACAGAAATCCAGAAGAAATGAAATAAAAAGAAGAGGCAAGCATGCGCATAAAGGCATAGGCATAAAGGCTGCCCTTATGCGCAGGCTCGCATGTGATTTCTGAGACTCCGCGGGCTTAAGAGCCATTGGCTAGGAGGTCGAGGGGTGGGGCGATGACGTCATGGTTTGCGGTTTCAGGCGGTTTCAGGCGTCCACACGAAACCAAAACGAAACCGGGTAGATTTGAAACCACCTCCGAGGGTGGTTTCAGAAGTTTGCGGTTTCGGTCAGCGGATTCGCCGGCTTCGTGTGTACGGAAGGCCGAACCGTACAAGACCTTTGCGGTTTCGCCATGAAATCGGCTTCGTGTGAACGGGGCCTTATTTTTAGGACACGTCGGCCAGCGAAATATTTGATTTAATATTAGAGCATGATCATGGGAAAGTACAGGCGGCAAAGTTACCAAGGATACATTCAGTGAGACAACGGGTGAAAAAGATTCTTATAGGGAAACATTTGCATTGTGGGTAGGGAATATACAGTTAACAAAGGGAAGTGGGAGTGACCATTCTGGAGCAATTAGGATTGGCGGGAGAGGTCAAGTTAAAAGGCAACACACTATGGGGGGAGTGGACATGTCTACAAGTCTGTAAGACAGGGCTGCAGTAGAGTTAAAAAAAATCTACACAACAAAGAGGTCAGTCGATTGGCCTGGCTTCAGTATCAGACTCAGTGGCTCCAGTGGGAATGCAAATCTGAACTGCCTTAACCTCTCTCAGTTAAAGAGGAAGGGTGGTATCTTAAGATACAGGGAGAATGTAACCAGTTCCTTTTAATGTGAATAGTAGTTATATAAACAAGGTTAATATAATTTGTTTTCGATCTTTTATTTTAGTTATGATAGATATTTCCACGACAAATGTGCACATACACCTTACAGATACCAACACACATACACCTCAAACAGACACACACACATACCGTACATCAAACAGACACACACTTCAAACAGACACACACACGCACCTTAAATAGACACACACACACACACGCAGACACACACACACACCTCAAACAGACACATACACTTCAAAGAGACACACAACTAGACACACACATATATACACACACACACCTCACAAACTCATACAACGTGCACTCACACATCACGGACACTAGTACACAGACAGACAGACACAGACAGACGTCCCGATACAATGCAGTGATTTTCCCACTATTGCCTGGTCAGCGTTTCTTTTTATAAAACGACTGTTTCTATGGCGATGACATGAAGCCCAGTGACAGTTATGAAACACTGAGGAGAACGAATCCAGTCGTTGAAGTGTGAAGCACACTCTTCTCCACGCGGAGATATTATTTGACCATATATATATTCTTTTATTACACATATAAATATATAAAAAGTGTTTTGAGTGAAACTTTTCTCTTTATTTCTGACTTTCTCTCTGTTCTTCTCCAGGGATTCGAATTCACAGGGAAGGAAAATATGGGCTTCAAACCCCAGTTTCTACCTCTTACCCATCTGACGCAAATACTGTCTGATGTCGAGCAACGAGGTACTGAGTGTGTGTGTGTGTGTGTGTGTGTGTTTGTGTGCGTGTATGAGTTTGTTTCCCTTGTGTTTATATTACACTGCTGTGTTTCTTGGAATGTAATACATTTCTCTGTTGTCTGGAATGTCAGGAAAATGATGGACTGCATCTGCTTCATGTGTTTTTAATGTGTGTGTGTGTGGGTGCCTGCGACTATCAAAATATGTCACGTTGTATAATAGATGGACACTTACATACGAATGGGTTTGTGTGATTGTTTTCCGTTTGAATGGGTTTCATGGTCAGTGAAGTAATCAAATGTTTGTGTAGAGTTCATGTTTATGTGTTGCTATGGTCGACACAGTAACCGTTATCCAATGTTTATGAAGAATGAATTTTCATATTTCTTGAGACTCTCTCTGATTCTGTGTGTGCGTGTGTGTGTGTGTGTGTGTGTGTGTGTGTGCATGGTGTGTGTGTCTGCATGCATATGTGCGTGTGCTTGTGTGACTGCATGTGTGTGTATACCTGCAAATGCGTGTGGTGGGTTTGTGTGTGCATGCGTGCTTACGCGCTTGTGCGTTTGTGCTTGCGTGTGTGTATCTGCATTCATGTGTGTATGTGTCGGCATGCATGTGTGTGTGTGTGTGTGCATGTGTGTGTGTGTATTCTCATGTGTGTGTGCCTGTGTGTGCTTGTGGCTGTGTGTGCTGATGTGTGCGTGTGTGTGCTAATGCGCGTGTGTGTGTGTGTGCGTGCGTTTGTGTGTGTGTGTGTGTGTGCGTGGGTGTGTGTGTGTGTGTGTGTGTGTGTGTGTTGCAGCCCTGAACCCCTTCGCGGAGCAGGGGGCCGTGGACGCACACTTCGTGGAGGAGACGGCTCTGAAGCAGACGCTGGTCCACCTGGGCTTCAGCAGGAAGTGATGGAGGGGGGGGAGGGAGGGAGGGAGGGAGGGAGAATGACGGAGAGGAATATAGTGGGAGGAGGAGAGAAGTGATGGGGGAGGAGGATAGAGGGAGGGGGGGATGAGGGAAAACGATGGAAAAATGGAGAAGGGGGAGAGGGAGAGAGGATGAGAAATGATGGAGACATGAAGGAGGGGAGTGGGAGGAGGAGGAGAGAAGGAGGGAGGGAGGGAGGAGGGGAGGGAAGGGAGGGAGGAGAGGAGAGATGCAGGGCTGGGATGTGCACCACCGCGATGCGGAGATCTGTGAGAAAGCTTGTTCGGGGGGGAAAGAAGAACTAGCGCAGTTAGTTAGCAAAATAATGACTTTCTTTTATGACTGATACGACATGAATAGAGGAACAGAGCGGAGGGGAGTGGACCATGGAGACGGAGGTGGATGAGAGAAGGAGGGGTGGAGGTTGAATGGGGAAGACATGGAGGAGAGAAGGACCTGGTTGGCTCGACTGATGGCTGGAAGGACGGATGGACGCATGATGGGAGGTTCATAGAGAGAGAGAGAGAGAGAGAGAGAGAGAGAGAGAGAGAGAGAGAGAGAGAGAGAGAGAGAGAGAGAGAGAGAGAGAGAGAGAGAGAGAGAGAGAGAGAGAGAGAGAGAGAGAGAGAGAGAGAGAGAGAGAGAGAGAGAGGTGCAGACAGAGAGAGAGAGAGAGAGAGATAACGGAGAAAGGAGGGATGGAGAGAGGTCGGAGGTAGAGAAGGGGAGATGGAGATAGGGAGGTAGAGAGAGAGAGGTCGACCAGGGTGCTAGGTCCATTCCCGGCCCACTGTGTCACCTGTGAGTGGTGGCTGCATGTGACTGGAGGTGACAGCCTGTGGCGTCATGCTGCCAGATATGTTTCCTCTGCTGCTGTGGTTATCGCTCCTCTCCCCTATTTACAAGACTGTGTGTGTCTGTGTGTGTGTGTGTGTCTGTGTGTGTGTGTGTGTGTGTGTGTGTGTGTCAGAACGGAAACTCTTGTATAACGAAATCGCCCGTGTATGTGTGCACGAGATGTGTGCGCACACACACACACATCTGGGTGTGTGAGAGAGAGAGAGAGAGATACATGGATGTGTGCAGAGAGAGGGCGAGGGACAGGGAGAGATGGAGAGCCAGAACAGTGGCTTCAGGGAAAGGCAGGAAAATGCAAAGTCAGTGGCCCCACAGACCACCGCTTGGCACCTCTGGGCGGGATGGGAAAGCTGATATCTCTTGTTCGACAAAACGCCCTGCAGCCCAACGCCCGGTAAACACGCTCTGAATTCTGCAGACTAAGGGCTTATAGAACCACCATCTCTCACCCCCCCCCCCCCCCCCCCCCCCCCCTCCCGCTGGGCTGAGCTGAGGCACAGCCATGCTCAATATGTCTAATTAGCTATTAGCTCTTTCAATTATTTCATTCTCCCTGAAAGTTGCCGATTTTTTTTTATCAAGCCCCACCCTCGGGATTGTTTGTTACTTTGGGCGGGGGGGGTGGGGGGGGGGGAAGGGGGAGGTAGATGTAATTATTCTCTCAGCATGCGGACGTACCGAGGCATCGATTGTTCACACAGCAAAACAATATCTGTAAATCACACGTGGGCCGGGGGCTGGCGACAGGGTCCTCTGGGAGGGGGGGGCTGAGTTATGACAGGGGGGGGGTGCGAGAGGATCCACTCTGATGGAATTTGGTCTGGATTAACGACCGGTAATGACAGGAATACGGAGGGGAGCGCGGGAAGGCTGCGAGTAAAGACGTGTTTGTTTGTGTGCGTGCGTACGTGCGTGTTTGTGTGTGCGTGCATGCGTGTGTTTGGTGAAAGATATGGTGGGTGGGGTAGGGGGGGGGGGAGGGGGCAGGTGGTAAATTAGAGTCATGAATTACCCTGGAACTCAGAATGCCGGCCCACCTCAGCTTGTAACGCCCTCGTTGTTAGCGCAAATCTCTGGTTCCCGGCAGGCGGGGAGGGGTGCGTTGAAAGTGGCTCTCACCGGGAACTCTGATGCTGTTTTTGACGACTGCGTTCACTGGCTCTGTGTGTGTGTGTGTGTGTGTGTGTGTGTGTGTGTGTGTGTGTGTGTGTGTGTGTGTGTGTGTGTGTGTGTGTGTGTGTGTGCGCGCAATCCATCGACTGGAGTGACCTGGGCTATCAGACGGGAGACAGATGTCTCGGCATCTGGAGAGACGCGACTGGTTTGAGTGGATTGATAGTCAGCCAATGAGCAAGGGGACACTCGAGGTCCCTGTGCCCGCCCCTTCGTTCCCATTGGACTGATTGGACGGCTGGAGGCCTTGTGATAAGGAGGGCAGCTCTGTCATAGGGGGGCGGGCCTTGGAAACAAACAACCCACACCACCTCAACTGTTGACCCAACTGGTGTTGTTTACGGACTGACTCACAAACACATGTTGACACACGCTGACACACATGCAGGCACATACTTAGAAACACAAAAATACACTCAGAAACACACACACACACACAAACAAGGACACACATGATGACACACACACACACACACATGCATACACGCACTCAGAAACCACACACATACATACTCAGGAACACACACACACACACACATAAACACACACATACACTCATACAAACACACACACACACGGAGGTACAAATGCAAGGACAGACATAAGACACACGCATACAAACTAACGCCACAAACACACGCATGCGCACACACACACACACACACACACTTACCGGGTCGGAACTTCCTTCCTTCCTGTAAATGTTGGCTGGCATCAGAGGGTGTCACGGAGTCCCGACATGAGACTCGTTTTCACAACAGCCAGCTTCCGAGAACGTCTGTCCGGGAACGTGTCACTAATGAGAGGGGATGTTCGGCCGAGCGTCGCCGCGACAACAAGAGTTCCGGTAACCATAGCCCTGGAACCGGGTTGTTGACAGAACGGTAGCGTGACAGAGTTGGCAGGCTGAGGCTGAGGACACACTTAGGATGTTGAGGTCCTGGCTTAGGATGGATGGAGCAGCCACTGATGGATGTGGATGGAGGGGAGGTTGATGGATGGATGAAGGGATGGAGGGATGGGTGAATGGATGATGGAGGATGGATGGATGATGGAGGCATGTGGGATGATGGGTAGAGGGGTACAAAAAGACAGACAGAGAGCGAGAGAGGGAGTGATTGACTGCAGGGCGGTAGAGAAATTTGAAAATGTGAGCTATGTAACGGGGGAGTTGTTTTTTCTCAAAACTGCCAAAGCAAAGTTGTAAACGATTAAGAATGCTAACTGATCGCACACAAATAAATTGAATATCGATGATACTTTGAATGATTTGAAAAGTCGATGATTTTGTGAAGAGGTAAATCTGTATGCATTTTGTAAAAAAAAAAAAAGAAGGGATTTCTTTGAGATTTTCTGAAAGCGCTTCTATGACTTGTAAATAAATTAAAAAACCTGTCAAATGTGAACTTACTCTCAGTTACCTCATTTATATAACTCAACTTTCTTAAGTATTACGACCATGTAAGAATTAGACATTTATTCAATCTCTACACTCCTCGAGTTGAGCTATCGAGGCACATAATCGCTAACACTTTGGTTCCTCACAGTTTTGACGCACACCCAAAATCCCTGCATACCCTCTGCTAACCCTCTTCCATCCCTGGCATGGAAGTGTCTGTAAAATCAATGTGTTCAGAAGACACTCAAGTATGATTACACTCTTGTGTATCTTCAGGCCTGATGGATCTCAAACAATCGGCGCCTACTACTGCAACAATCCAAACTAGACCGATGTTTCAACGGTCAGTAAACGAGATGAGAGCTGTTCTGTTCTGTGAGGTTCTCAATCTGGGTTGCTGCAGTACAACTGTGTTACGGCAGAACTTCTGGGGGGAGATGGGACAGAGCCAAACACTGCAAACCGCAGTTAGACCTTGTTTCAAGGTTTGTTACTGAGATATTTTACCGAAGAGAAACCCATTTGCTGCAGAGGAAGAGGCTTTCAGACGGGGCTTTTCAATGAATGGTGGTTATTTCCTACAGCCTGTCTGTCTGAAACCTTTCCAGACGATATTAAGTTTTGTTTTTAATATTTCATTGAGCTTGACTGCTATCAGACTGCCCTGGATTGTTAATCATAAGTCTGAAGAATCTTTCCTCTGTGTGGGTGAATTCCTGTGTTGTGTTTGACCAAAATGTATATAGTCGTTAGAACTCTCTTTCTCTGTTAAACATGAGACAAAGGGTCGACTCCTCCCGGCTAAAAAGCTTTTTCAGAGTGCTAGTTTTCAATCGGCTCCGCACCCTTGCTTCCCGCATTAAACCCAATGAGGCCGTTTTTCCGAAACAACTTTTAAAACCCTTTTCCCTTTAAGAAGGGATTTTTTTTTTCGTTAAATCCTATAGGAGGATATTCCTCTGCTAAAACGGGGCTTTAGCTCACCCATCAAGCAGCCAGTTCAGTGGCTTTGAGGCGGCACTGTGGAGAGACCACCGCGTGCCAAAGAGCAGCTGGGGTGTTCCACTGGGAGGAACGGAGTGCTCCGCGTGGAGAGCGGATCACAGAACAGGTTCACTGCAGCTCTCTCTCAAGGTGAAGGAAAACGAGCGAGTCATGTGCGTTTGTGCCCTCTCTCTCTCTCTCTCTCTCTCGCTCTCTCTCTCTCTCTCGCTCTCGCTCTCTCGCTCTCGCTCTCGCTCTCTCTTTCTCTCTCGCTCTCTCTCTCTCTCTCTCTCTCTCGCTCTCTTTCTCTCTCTCTCTCTCCCTCTTTCTTTGTCTCCCTCATTCCCTCTTTCTTTCTTCTCCCTCCCGCTTTCCCTTTCTTTCTCTCCCTCACTCTCTTTCTCTCTCTCTCCCTCGCTCTTTCCCTCTCTATCCGTCTTTCTCCATTTCCCTCTTTCCCTCCGTCTCTCGTTCTCTGTCCCTCTATCTTGTTCTCTGTCTCTCCATGTCTCTCTCTTACTCTCTCTCTATGTCTGTCTATGTCTCTCACCCGCTCTCTCAGACTCTCTAACTGTCAGCGTTTTTTTTTTTTTTTTTTATCCTGGAAATCTACGGCTGCCAGAGTTTAACTGAAGCAAGAGATTTCCCAAGACACACTAACACACACACACACACACACCCACACCCCCCCCCCCCCCACACACACACACACAGATACAGTCTGACCCCAGCCAAGAAGACCATGACTAGGCATCTCAACCCGGTTATGTAATAAAAACATCTATGAAGTCACAGGTTTGACGGACAGTATTATGTTAAATGATTGAGCCAGGGAGCTGGGGACTGTGAAGGAATAACTCAGCACAATTCAGAGTCTGCAGTTATTTCCTGCAAAACGGCATTGCAGTGAGTAGTGGCTGTTATAACGTTACAGTGGGTTCATACAGAAGGCTGTAATGATACTTCTGAAAGTCATTAAGTTCATCAGCACAGCAGGTAAGACAGAAGTGAGGCAGGCAATCACACACACACACACACACACACACACACACACACACACACACACACACACACACACACACACACACACACACACAGATATTCTGCTGAGTTGGGGAGTGTGTGTGTGTGTGCAGGGGGGGGGGGGGGGGGGGCTGCATTCACCATCCTATGCTAGGAGCAGTGGACTGCCGCAAACACTATGGCACCTGAGAACAATCCCAGGTGCATTGCTCCTGCCTTGCTCATTGGCAGGGCAGCAGTGTTAAACAGCATTTGTGTGAATTCACGTTAAAGTAAAGTACAGGATATAACCGTGTACTTAAAACACCACTAGATGTTACATCTAGTGGTACATTTCTGCTAGAGTTCTGACCTAAAACATGCATGTTGTCTCACAGTCGCGACACAAACGCACCTATGCAAACACACTCGCACACATAGGGATACACAGTGACTACAACTTCCTGATTGCAAACACACATGTTACACATCCTCGACTAGTCATTTTCACACTGCTTACTCGGCGGGATGTGACATCAGTGATGCCAGTAACTAGCCCACTGCTTGCGTGTTGTCCGTAGTCTCTCCATGCAAACTAGTGTAGCTTCCCCCCTTGGTTCCTTATTTTCAATTCCTCTTTTACCAATCAGTACCTCCTCTCTGTCACTCTTCTTCTTTTTGTATTCTTGTAATGACTGCTGGTGGGTCAACTTAGACGGCCTCTTCTAAAACGAAAGAAATCACAACCGGATGTCACAAACACACACACTCACACACGCACAGGCACGCAAACACACACACGCGCGCGCACACACACACACACACACACACACACACACACACACACACACACAGGCACAGGCACACACACACAAACACACACACACACACACACACACACACACACACAGACAGAGTACTATTGATTTTTATCCTTTATTAAATACCTTGTTGCTGTTCAGCATCTCAAACCGCCTCCATCTAGATTAAGCTAACAGCAGAAGACATCAAGGGAATAAAAGTCGGAAGCAACATCAGTGTTTGCCAATTTGAAGGCGTGCTGAGTCGCATGAATTGTCAATTGTTCATCTGATTGTTTATTACGTTTGGGAGATGAATAATGAGGTTGTTGAGTGTTTCGAGTACGCCATGAGGAAGGAGAGAGCTGGGTTTGGGCCCTGTTTTGAAAGTCATGTTTATTTTGCTCTGGAAACGGCACGCGTTATGGCACGATTCAATGATATATCCTCCTCATAACCGGCTATGCATACATCTGAGCCAGGGCACACAGGGGGGCTGTTCCTAGTAGCAGGGCAGGATATGTTTCAGATTAACCCAGATCTCTGACTCGAGGGAGCGCTCTCCATGACTGTGGGGATTTTCAGTCTCGGTTGACTTCAATCTCGAGGAACGAGTCCGCTCGATCTTGGATCGGTTGAACGTGAAAACGCCGCGTTCATGACGTGCTTCAAACGCCCTCCTCTAGCTAGTGTGCACGGAATATACGATCGATATGGTATTATACAATAGATTTAGATTTAACCATATAAAGTCGTTTGTTGCCATTGTTCCAACCAATTAAAGGGCGGAAAAAAGCTGTGGGTGGGGTCAAACCCGGATCTAACTGGCAGTGTACCCGGTTGGCCCCGGGTCGGGCTCACAGCATGGGTCGCCATAGTAACCGAACAGAGAGCAAACTGAGGTCGTTGTCGGAGTTCTGAAACCGAAAGTTCTGTCGTTTCCTGAATTCTGACTCAACATATCCAGCCGATTTGGAAATCTTCAGCATCTTGAAACAGGGCCCTGGACGACCGGCTGGGGCTGGTTTAGATGGAAATATAAAGGGCATGAGCGCAGGGTTTAAGAGTTTAATATTTTATTATGAGTGTAATACGGTACAGATGTTGTGTTACACATCTTGAAATGTAGTAGTGAGAGCAGTCTGAGTAACCGTCGAAGGAACATTCTTTGGTACTTTTGAGCTTTCGTTTATAAGCTAAGGATATCCATCCGTCTGTCTCTGTCTGTCTGTCTGCGTCTCTTTGTCTGTCTGTCTGTCTGTGTCTCTTTGTCTGTCTGTCTGTCTGTGTCTCTTTGTCTGTCTGTCTGTCTGTCTGTCTGTCTGTCTGTCTGTCTGTCTGTCTGTCTGAGTCTCTTTGTCTGTCTGTCTGTCTCTGTGTCTTTCTGTCTGTCTCTGCTTCTGTCTGTGTCTCTCTCTGTGTCTGTCGGCCTGTCCGTCTGTCTTTCCCAGTGTCTGTCCATCTGTGTGTCTCTCCCGGTCTATCTCCCCTTGTCTGTCTGTGTGTCCATCTGTCTGTCAGTCAGTATGTCTGTGTGTCTGTGTTTCTGTCTGTCTGTCTGTCTGTCTGTCTGTCTGTCTGTCTGTCTGTCTGTCTGTCTGTCTGTCTGTCTGTCTGTCTGTCTGTCGGTCCGTCCGTCTGTCTGTCTGTCTGTCTGTCTGTGTGTCCGTCCGTCAGTCCGTCGGTCTGTGTGTCCGTCGGTCCGTCTGTCTGCCTCTATTTCTCTATTGGCTTGAGTCTGGGCTTGCGGATGTGCCTCATGTTGGCCCCGGGCTCCGTGGGCTTGAAGGGCCCCGGGGCCCCGTAGGGTCTGGGCAGCGGCAGGCGGCCCTGGCTGTGGATGTAGGCGTTGGGCCGCGGCTCGGCCGTGGTGAACACGCCGCCGGGCAGCTGGTTCCACGCCTCCTCTCCCTCACGCTGGGGACGCCGGTAAGCACGCACACGCACATACACATTCACATTCACATTCAAACACACACACACACGCACGCACGCACACACACACACAGGTGCACAAAAAAACTCACACACACACACACACAAGCGTACGTGCACAGACACGCACACAAATACACAGACAGACACATGCGCACCCACACACGCTTACCATGCACAGACAACACCCAAGACGCTCACATGCGGGCGTAGACACACACACACACACACACACACACACACACACACACACACACACACACACACACACACACACACACACACACACACACACACACACACACACACACAGGTTTTAGAGTTTGGCTAATTACGTTATCGTGGGAGGCTCATCAGTGATTAAAACAAAATATTAGCTCAAACTTCAGGCAGCTTCTTGTTTTTCTTCCACAGCAAGTTCACATGAGGTCACCACTGTGTGTCTGCATCAGTGACCTTGTCGTCTGACATTACTTCTCACAGAGCTTCATTTCCCGCTTTGACCAACGTTCCCCAAAAACATTTTGGGTTTCAGAACGCGGCGTTCATTAATTAAACCAGGTTTTATCCGGGATTCGGTAGACTCACGGTCCACAGTCATTTGTGTGTTTAATGTGTCGTTTAATCGAATAGAAAGGACGGTATGCACAGGACCAACAAGCTGTGGTCGTGCCCTAGGGCAGAACGATGCAGAGCCTCACACGGCAGACACATTCCCACATTCCCGACACAATCCCAGGAGAAAAACCGAGACAGAACCCGAATTTCACAGCTGAGACTTTAACTCACGCAAATGAGAAACCTTCACGCCCGAGTTGCGTTGTAAAGGCGCTAAAGGCTAGGGTGTTTCCAACAGGTATGCAGGGCACACCTGTTGCTGACTATCCTAGTCTGGTTCAGCCAAATACTTCGGAGCAAGAGTTCGGAAAAGAGTCAGATGCTATTGGGGGTAGTTTGTTTTCTTGCTATGATATTTCTTGGTAACGTTAAAAAATAAATGTTAACATCAAAATAGCATTCGCATGTCTGTTCGGATTGAAAGTTTGTTTGGTTTTACTGGTAAATTGGCTGTATATGTTTTAACGATTGACCGGAAAAGCGTAAGAAAACAAACCATAGCACAAAAGCCTCCCCTTGAACCAACGTTCCGACCGAACTACGCAGTTGTTCCGCCCGACCGGACGTCAAACTTCAAAGCCACAACACATTTTCTCACCGTCGCCGCAATTTGGCAAATTTCTTCCCCATGAACCGTTTGTTCCCTGTCATGAGATGAAGACCAGTTCAGGAGAACCAAAACAAAACGCTCTGAATAGCTACCAGGGAATCCAAAGGGGAGAAAGATAGGATTACACCGACAACCGTTGCATAAAAATTATAGAACGATGTATATAATAATATCATATTCATCATTTCAAAATAGTTATAGGTTTATTTCTCTACTAATTTTTTTTTCTACTTTATATTTGCCGTCCTTGCTTCTTGCAGCCTACGGTGTCTCTCATGGTCTCATTTGTGCATTTTAAATGTTAGAACAACAACCTGGTATCTGCTCTGGTGTAAATGGTGGTGTGTTTAAGGAGTCAGGTACGGTGGCCCACACGGGACTAGGTTTTTCTTATGACTAACAGGCTGAATACAAATCAGCCCAGCCTCAAAATGATCCACATGTCCTTGCATGGATTGTTTTGTGTGTGTTTATGTGTGCCTGTGCGTTTGTGTGTGCGTGTGCGTCAGGGCTGTGTGTAGGGTATGTATATTAGTGTGTGTGTTTGTGTGGGGGCTCTGTGTAGGGTATATGTATGAGTATCTGTGTATCTAAGTATGTGTGTATCTAAGTCTACAGTTCAATCTTTAATATAGTTTGGCCCTGTAGGAACAGTGTGTGTGTGTGTGTCTGTTTTGTTTGTTTGTGTGTGTTTTGTAATGCGTGGGTTTGTGTTTGTTGTGAGTCTCTCGTTTACCATAAGTCCCCTGATGGAAGTAGTGATTCCCCACTTTCCAGTCGAGGTAGGGATTCCCCAAAGATTCCTGCTCAGTTTCAAGTTCACGGGGGCGTTTAAGTGTTCTGTGTGCATGTTGTCTCCTGTGTGCGTGTTTATATGTTTGAGAAAGTGTGTTTGTGTGTGTTTTTTTTGTATTTTTGTCTCTACCTGGGGCTTTGTATATATATTGTGTTCACCCGCTGTCCTGTTCATTACCCTGCCTCTGAGTAGGTAAGTCTGTGTGTGCGTGTGCGTGTGCGCGTGCGCGTGCGTGCATGCGTGCGTGCGTGCGTGCGTGCGTGCGCGCGTGTCCATATATATATCTTTGCATAGGAGGATGTGTGTTGGTCTGTGTACGATCGTGCATGCATGCATGTGTATCTGGGTTCGGTTCACCTCCTCTCTCTCCTGCGCCTCCTTCTGCCTCCTCCTCCTGTCCCTGAGCAGCCTCCTCCACTCCTCCTCCACCTCCAGGCCGGGGGAGACACCCTGTGCCAGACGGCGCTCACACTCCTCCACCTGCCGCAGTGCAGCCTCCGTCAGCACACTGGTACCACTCTGCTAGCACCATGCTAGCCGCTACGCTATGCTAGCCGCTATGCTATACTAGCCGCCGCGGCTACGCGGCTATCGATGCGTCAGCCATCGATAGCCTATTACAACCCTATTATTATTATGGGTTGTAATAGGCCAGGGAAGAGGGATGGTATCTAATGGGCTGAGCTAGGATGTTATCTGGGATGCCATTGTGTCAACCAGGGGAACCTTTTCATGAGATTTAAAAGTATGATGATCAACATTTCGTAATGTATATTGTTCATCAATACAGTAGTCCCCTTTTCAAATATATATATATATATATATATATATATATATATATATATATATATATATATATGTGTGTGTGTGTGTGTGTGTGTGTGTGTGTGTGTGTGTGGATATATATATATATATATATATATATATATATATATATATATATATATATATATATATATATATATATATATATTAGAGCTGTCAAGCGATTAAAATATTTAATCGTGATTAATCGCATTAATGTCATAGGTAACTATTATTAATCGCGATTAATCGCAAATTATTTTTCTATGCTAAATATCCCTTGATTTTTTTGTCCCATAATTCTTCTCATTTTAATTCTCTTATCAACATGATGAAGTGCATCGGCTTGCCTTGTGCAAATGATTTTCTATTGATAACAACATTGGCATCTCATCTCATCATCATCTCATTTTCGTCCGCTTATCCGGGGTCGGGTCGCGGGGGGAGCAGCTCAAGCAGGGGGCCCCAGACTTCCCTTTCCCGGGCCACATTAACCAACTCTGACGGGGGGATCCCGAGGTGTTCCCAGGCCAGTGTTGAGATATAATCTCTCCACCTAGTCCTGGGTCTTCCCCGAGGCCTCCTCCCCACTGGACGTGCCTGAAACACCTCCCAAGGAAGGCGCCCAGTGGGCATCCTTACCAGATGCCCGAACCACCTCAGCTGACTCCTTTCTAAGTAAAGGAGCAGCGGCTCTAATCCGAGTTCCTCACGGATGGCTGAGCTTCTCACCCTATCCCTAAGGGAGACGCCAGCCACCCTTCTGAGAAAACTCATCTCGGCCGCTTGTACCCGCGATCTCGTCCTTTCGTCTCGGCCGCTTGTACCCGCGATCTCGTCCTTTCATCACCAAGCCCTCATGACCATAGGTGAGGATAGGAACGAAGATTGACCGGTAGATCGAGAGCTTTGCCTTGCGGCTCAGCTCTCTTTTCGTTACAACAAGCGAACGCAATACCGCCCCCGCTGCTCCGATTCTCCGGCCAATCTCACGCTCCATACTACCCTCACTCGCGAACAAGACCCCGAGGTACTTATATGCCACAACATTGGCATATACTGATCAAAACAGGACGATACAAAAAAAGAGCCTATAGTGCAAATAAACGACTGCTTTGAACAAATGTCATTTGAACATAGCAGTCAGGCTACTGCTTCTTTGTTTTGAGCCAAAAAAAAAATTTTTTTTTTTTTTTTTTAATAAGATAATTACGTTAATCGCGTGATAATTTTTTTAACGCCGTTAAATTTGGTTTGCGTTAACACCGTTAATAACGCGTTTAACTGACAGCTCTAATATATATATATATATATGTATATATATATATATATATATATACATATATATATATATATATATATATATATATATATATATATATATATATATATATATATATATATATATATGTATCCAGCTATATATATATCTATAACTAACCATCTTTGCATCCATCTCTCCTAGAGAGATGGAGAGATGGATGCAAAATTTCATAACAAATAGTAAAAATGTAAAATAGTAATTGATTTTGGCCATCATGCATTCCACTTAGCCTGGCATCGCCAGACGAATTGCAAACTGAAATTAGTCTGGAACCCCTCTATTCAATTTCCATTTCCAAGGGGCGTCCCCAACAGGTGCAGACCAAAATGCCTCTGGACGCATTTAGATAGACCTACAACCAATCATGGCAACAAAACGGCTGACCCAAAACTGAGTGACAAAAAATCGACATAAGCAGGCAAAGCGGAATCGACAGATCGTTCTACATCAGCGGCAGCCATCTTTGTTGTTGTATGGCTTTCCTCTGCACAGACCTCGTATTTTCCCCGCCTTATATTTGATAAACGCTTATGATTGGTCGGTCTATTTCGTATCGGGCAGAAATAATTTTGTATGGGAGGGGAGCCAGACCTCATCTGCAGAGCAAACCAAACACAAGCTTTCGAGATTCGTCTGGCTCCCGGGTTACATCCCACTCCGTCGCCCAGCTGCCACTTATGGCACCCGGACCGCCCTTTGAGAACCCTTCAAGGCGGCGTGCTGCAGCAGGCGGGGTGCTGACCTGCTCTTTCCTCTCCCTGACCTCCTGCTCCAGGGCCAGGGCCTGGGCCTGCCTCATGGACAGCTCTGCCGCCACCGCCATCAGGCGCTGGTTGGTGCCAGTGCTCTGGGAACGAAGTGAGTTCAGCTGGAGACGCACACACAAACACACACACACACAGACACGCACATGCACAGATGGTCAGGTCGAACGTGGTTGTCTGTTGTTGGGTAAACACAGGAGCTGTGTTAGCGGTACAACGGTAGGGATATGAAAAATATCTTCTGCTCCAGATGTGTCAGCAGCGTCCAATTAAAAAAGGGAAAAATAACTTGCTCGCTGTTTCGCTTTATTTTTGTGAAGAGGTAAACACACATACAAAGATGACACCTGGGAAGATTATTTTAGGTGTGCATAAGAGGATTTGGATCTCGGCTTGTGTTTGTGTCAGAGAGAGAGCGAGAGGGAGAGGAAGGGGGAGAGGAAGAGGGGAAGAAAGAGATAGGGAGGGGGAGAGAGAGAGAGGGTGAGACAGAGAGAGAGAGAGAGAGAGAGAGAGAGAGACCCGGGTACCTTCGTATTTCTGCTTATTACAAAAAAATGACTAGTTTATTTGTTTAAGGAAAGTACGTGTCGAACCATTTGACACGCAGCATGTTTAAACCATTGTATGCTTTGTATAGTGTACTGTATGCAGGAGTGACTTTGTCTTTTTTATCTCTTGCCTTCTTAGCCATCTGCAGCCTTTCCTGTTGGCCGTTCTCCAGCTGGTCTCTGATTGGCTGAGAGAGCCTGGTCACCTGATCCAGGAGCAGCTCCTTCTCCATCAGCTGCTCCTCGCATTTCATTATACGGTCCTCCAACTACACACACACATACACATACATACACACACGCATACACACACACATGCACGCACGCACGCACGCAAACCCAATGTACACGCACAAGCGCACGCACGCACACAAACAGGCACGCACGCACGCACACCCAAGTACACACATACATGTACACACACAAACGCACACAGAGTCACACACACACACAGAAACAAAATGTGCCTTTTTCTCTATTATCGAAAATGACTTTCATAATTTCTTTGAAACAAAGTCCGGCTTCCTTAATGAAGTTGTGTGTAACCGTAAGCGTTTAAATCTCCCTCTGAAATGATCTCTACGATTCAGGTATGGCTGAGGGCGGTATGGTGGGGGGGCAGGAAGTGAATCAGACAGGCGGATTTTCAAAAGAAAAGCGGAGGAGGCGCAATGAAGGGTGGATCGACGTAAAAGAGAGTGAGGCTACGTTTACACGACGACGGTCTGAACAGAAGTCGCAAAAGAGAGTGAGGCTACGTTTACACGACGACGGTCTGAACAGAAGTCGCAAAAGTGGCGTCGCGCCTTCACTTTTTATTCCGCGTTTAGACGAGCGTTTTCGGGAGGAAATCTGCGTGCATACGGTGACGCAAAGGTGTGTGGAATTCGATTGGGTATGCATGCCAGGCGGCTAGGTGGTGCTGCGATACACTATCACACAACACCGTCATGTCTGAGCGCATGCGTAGAATCTTCCTTCTTCTCTTATCCGTGCCGCAAAAACCAAAAAGATCCTTCTCTGTTCAGTAATACTATCTGTACATATCCTTACGTTTCGTGGAAAGTCTCCTGTACGCTTGTTAGAGCTGCCAAAGCAGCTTGAAGGTCCGACGCATGGAAATGATCTGACATGTTTGTTTATTTCCTTGTACTGGCACATGTATGTGACGTAAACTCGTACATGACGTGAGCAGATCTGAGCAGTGTTTTGCGTCTTGGCCGTTTAGACGGAAACGCTACGGCGGAGCGTATTTAACTTTTCCACTCTGGAGGGTGGTTTCAGATTTATGCGTTTTCATGCCCCAAAAACGCCGTCACCGTCTCAACGAAAGGCACTTCCGATAAAATATTTTGTCGCTTTTACCCGCAAGCGTCCTCGTGTAAACGGGGCCTGAGAGAAAGAAACTAACTTCACTGTCTCCCTTTATATGTGTCGTTGCGCTGCCCTCCCCCCCCCCCCAGTGTGGGTCACATGCTGTGCTTACGTGTTGGGCCTTCTCTATCAGCTCGGGCCCCGGAGCCGGGGGCCCCAGTAGCTCCTTGAACACGGAGGAGGGGTCTCCGCTGAGGCTCAGCTCCTCAGCCAGCACTGAGGTCTGGGCCCGGGCCTTCAGCAGCTGACCCAGCAGAGAGAGAGGGCCAGGGGTTACACGTCACACACACACACACACACACACACACACACACACACACACACACACACACAGACACACACACAGACACACACACACACACACACACACACACACACACACACACACACACACACACACGCACACAGACACATGCACGCGTGCACAGACAGGCGGCCCCTACGTTCACACACACACATGCAAGCACACACACCCACACACAAGAAGGCAGACGCAGACACACACACACACCCACACATAGTCGCCACTACACATGCACACCGTACATACAGACACACACATGCTCACACACACAGACACACACACCACACACAGACACACACACACACAGGGTTTGGGGCGCAGAAGCATAAAGATGCACAAGCATGCACAAACACACACACACACACACGCACACGCACACGCACACACCCGGACCGAGACGATCCCCGGTTCTTCTGTGTGTCTCACCACTATGGTCCCATAATGACACACACAGCCACCAGAGGTGAACACCGAGACACCGAAATGGCAGACATGGGAGCCCAATCCCCGCAAACACATTTGAAGTTCACATTTTCAAGGTCTCCTCACAACAACACAGTACGACAATCCTCAGTATGGAGGGGAGCTGCCTTTTCAGAGCTCTCCATGCCAAGAAAAGAGAAAGGCACCGACCGGGAATCCACAGGAAAGAAATAAATAAACACAAAAAAGCGCTTATAGAGACATTTCTGGGGTCTCGCTGCCCATTTAGGGTAGCCAGTGGCTCACTCTGGGCGCGTATGGAGAGGCTGAGGGGAGGGAGATAAGGAGGAAAGCTGCAGAAAAACATGTTCACAGAGGGCAGCGTGGAATAGCCTCCCGGCACTCTCTACCACCGACTGCTCAGACCACCGGAAGAGGAGAGGGGGAAGGAGGGGGGGGTTAAGAGAGAGGGATGAAAGAGAAATGGAGGGAGGGAGGGAGGAAGAGGTAATAGAAGGGATGAAGGAGAAAGGGATGGAGGGAGAGAGAGAGAGAGGGAGAGAGGACGGAAGAAAGGACGGCAGGGAAGAAGAGTTAAGAGAATGGAAGGAGGGAGGGAGGACGGAAGGAAATAAGCCAAGAAAGAAGAGCAGGAAGGAAGAAGACAAGGAAAGATCAAACAAGGGGAAAAAAGGATGGAAGAAATTAGGAAAGATTAAAAAGAAAGAAAGACTAAAAAGCATTGGAATTGAGTTGACCAATGCTGAGAACCGCGAGCCAGTTCAGCAGATCAAACTTTAGATATCATCTTATTTTTTGGCTCAATCCGGTCTTAATCCTGCTTCCCTGACCAGATGGAGCGGAGACCGGCTTGAAGAGGAAAGGAAGAGAGAAAAAAGGACTGGATGGTTTTAAGCTGACTGAAGACAGAAAGTCTGACACACTTCCAAGTTGAAGTACCTTGAAGACCGCTGACGCACACACACTGACTTACACACACACACACACACACACACACTGACTTACACACACACACACACACATACACACCCGCACCCAATCTGACACACTTCCCGGTTGAAGTATCAGTGCACCTTGAAGACCACTGACACACACACACACACACACACACACACACACACACACACACACACACACACACACACACACACACACACACACACACACACACACACACACAGTCTGACACACTCCCCGGTTCAAGTGTGCACCTTGACGACCACACACACACACACACACACACACACACACACACACACACACACACACACACACACACACACACACACACACACACACACACACACACACACACACACACACACACACACACATACACACATTCCAGAAAGCAAGTCACTCCAACAGGATCCTCACTCCTGGCTTCCTATCCCAGGATGTGGGGGGCTGAGGGTGCGACCATGCAGATTGACCTGATGAGCGATCAAAGCTTCACCTGGGTGATCCCGGGGGGCCGCTTAAGTTCCCGTGAAAATCCTACTTTTTTTTCCGCCGTTTAGCGATCGACGATAATAAGATGAATGGCGCCCATCGCTTAAACCGACTGGGAATTGTAGCGATCAAACGGCGGAAAAAAACTTTTTGGCGTTGATCGCTACAATTCCCGGACTTCGGCTAGAAAGGCCCCAACAAGGTTGGTTGATAGCTTGGTTGTTGCTGTTCGTCTTTCTGGTTTGTTGAGGAAGAGGGACGGCACTTTAAAAAAGCACAACTGAGGCAACTTCTCAGGACGTCCACAGAGTCGGAAACCATTGAAGAAAAGATCAAGATGCCAAAGAAGTAACGAGAACCGGAACAGATAATAGAAGTGGAGACAGAAGGTCTGACCCTGCATGATCAGGCTTGACCAAACATCCATCCCCTTCCCCCCTATCATCCAAGCATGCATGGATGATGGGCTTGTGGGGGGGGGGGGGGGGGAGTCCACTGACCCCACCCATGGGTCAGTGGACATTAAAATAACAAACATTAGCCTGGCGTGGAACAAAGCGAAGATTCCCCGCTCTCCCTCTCCCTATTATGGACACCATTTGATCCCCCTTCCGGTTGCCGGGGACAACAGAGAGGGGGTCAAGATGGAGGAGGAAGAGGATGCTTTGCCCCGTCAGTCACATGACCGGCTGCGTTAAACGTAGCGTGTGTAACCGTGCCTCAGCTCACTTAGCGGCCCCGAAGAAAGGAAGAGAAAATCTAAAGTTCTACCCGACTGCTCGTCTAATTGTACCATTCAAAGACTTAATGTGGTAATATATTCCTGTCCATGTAAGTTTGATTAATTGTAGAGGAGAATGGCAACGAATCGTGCATGATGACTACCATTAGGGTTTGGACGTGATGAAATCAGTGTTCATGCCGTGAAAGGCCGTCAGCGATCGCAGGCTACAACTGTATTGCTGGTTGTCGAGACGCTTGGACGGACACAGCTGCCATCTCCACGCAACAGATGATGTGCAAAGGGCCACATGAAAGGTGAAGGCTAGACAGCACTTTACAAGTGAAGACCATAATGCCTTGTGGCTGTTGTTTGTGTTGGAAGCCAGCATAAGAATGCAGCATAGAATTCAGCTTCTATTGACAACTAGATGCTGAACGGAAAAAGATATACTATAGACTTGACAAAAAACTAAATCGGAATAATAATGAGAAACAGAGGACAATGGCGTTTCTTCGGGTAAGATGGGCTGAGGTTATACAGGGTATTTTCACTTCCTCTGATAATGTAAGGCACAACATAATAGTTGTCTTGAAAAAACATATTTGTGCTCAGTTCCGCAGTAAGTTTCTCCCAACCAACCTCAGTCTCCTGAAAAGCTCTGCACTGCAATGTAATCTTTTTTTTTGTCTAGGTTTCAGCCAGCGCAGAGCCTAACTATTTTCCAAAACTGCTTCCAAAGAACTTAACAAGAATGTATTGATTTCCAATGTTCAACGTCCATACAATAAGAGGTCTTGGATATTGTGGCCTGGATATGTGCCATGGTGATATATACTGTATATTAATCGATGTGTCGCATCTCCACGCAGTCGAATGAGGTCATAGAGAACGACAAGTTGAGGCCGACACAGACAGAGAGAGACCAGAGAGGGACCAGATAGAGACAGGAGAAAGAGACCAGAGAGAGAGAGAGAGAGACCGGAGGGATAGAGAGACCAGAGAGAGACCAGAGAAATAAAGGCCAGTAAAGAAAGGAATAATGCAGTAAAGATATTTCAGTAGGAATGGAATGAGATGGTATGTGCGTGAGTGTGTGTGTGTGTGGAGGGTGTGACTCCGGACCTGGGTTTGCTTGTTCTGGATCTGATAAATGTGAATGTGCTTGCACGCGGTCAGACCGAGCCGTTTAAACAGTGTAGTGATTGATGGACTACAGTGAATCTCGCTTCGCCCACTGTATGTCTCTCTCTTCTCCTCTGACCAATCCATCCATCTTTCACCCTCACCCTCTCTCCTGTGTGTGTAATGTGTATGTGTTTTTTGTTTTCTTGTTCTCTCTTTCTTCCTTGGTTCCCTTTCTCTGGGTATTCATCCGTCTCCACGTCAAGCTCCTCTTTATGTCAGCTGTCTTTCTCTCGCCCTCTCTCTCTCTCTCTCCCTTGTTCTCTCTCGCTTGCTTTCTCTCTCTCAGCCTTGCTCTCTGTGGCTCTTTCTCGCTCTCTCTGTTCGTCTTTGCATCTTCACTCTTCTCTCATTCACTGCTTCTTTGTCCTTTGTGAAACCGTTATCTCCCATCTTCCATCTCTTCTGTGACTTTTTCTTTGTGCATTAATAATCATCAATAATTCTCTGCACTTTCTCTCCCTCTGCCCCGACCCCATGCCCTTCCCTGTCTGTCCCTCTCTCTTAACTTCACTTTCACTTTCTGTTTCATCGCTGTCTGCGTCTGCATCTATTTGCACCTCATAACTTCTTCCCCCGTTTGTCAGTTAGACTGCTTGATAGTCACGGAGATGGCCGTATGCGTCTGTTCTCAAGGGATCCCAGCCGTCGTATAACAGGTATGCCGGCGCCACACACACACACACACACACACACACACACACACACACACACACACACACACACACACACACACACACACACACACCTATTTCACATTTACATGACTCCACTTCCATTCTCGTCAATGTGCGCTTGATGCGATATGGAGCGACCGCAACAAAAGGGGGAAATGACAACAAACCGCACACGGCCCCCGATATGATCGCGCCGACCTTTTCAGACGAACGCGGAATGTCTCAAACTTACACCGGCTGCCATCGTGGCGGTCCGCCCTGTCGCATCGCTTTAGCTCTTGCTGTCTGGTCGAGTAGCACTTTCCGTAATAGCATGCGCGTCCCAGGCGGTTAGCTAGCTGCCTCAACCCTCCCCCCCACCCCACTATCCAATCTCTTTGAAGTGACGTCTGATTGGCCTGTTACTTCAGGTGGAAGCCTGTCCAGTAAGAAGGCGGGGGGGGGGGGGGGCATAATGTAAGTAGCGAGAAACCCAAAGGACAGCAAGGACTTTTTTTTGTTATCCTTTTAGGTTTAAGGTCTGTCGTTAGCTTTGTCATTCAATCACGGCCGTGTAATCCTTTCTATCTTCAGCCCATCTAACTCATCTGTCCTTCTCTCCGTCTGTGCCTTGACTGACAGCTCCCGCCTTCCCGCCACTGGCGTCTGACTCCAGCGTTGTGGAGGACCTGCCGAGTCCCCGCTATTCTCCCAAAACGTATGTTCCGTGGCTGTCCCCGTTCGGGTTGGATTGCCCAACCGTGTTAATGAGTCCCGGAAAAGTTAGGCCTGACATGTTAACACAGAGTGACACTCGCGGGGGCCACCCACACCGTGCCGCACTGCCACTCATCTGTCCCAGAGTGTGTCGGCCTGCACACACACATGCGCCTCTCTGCATTTTAACTACCTTGGGTCTCATTATTGAGGACTGATGCATTCGCATGGACAGCTATGCATGATTGACAGTGTGCACACGCATAATGTGTGTGTGTGTGTGTGTGTGTGTGTGTGTGTGTGTGTGTGTGTGTGTGTGTGTGTGTGTGTGTGTGTGTGTGTGTGTGTGTGTGAATGCATGCATGGGTGTATTGCTCTGTGCATCTGGACTGGATCGAATTGATTTCACTCCATTTGTATGTGGGTATCTTTGTATGTATGTATGTATGTATGTATGTATCTATGTATGCATGTATGCTTGTGTATGCGTGTGTGTCTGTTTTTATCCATCTGTATCTATGTGTGTGTGTGTGTGTTCATGTATCTGTATGTATCTGTGTCTCTATGACCGTGTGTGTGTGTGTGGCCGTGTGTCTGTGTGTCTATGTTTCCTCGTCTATGTGTGTGAGTGCCCCCCCCCCCCCCCCCCCCTCCCTGAGGAGCGCTGTGTGCTCCGGCAGCAGCAGCAGCAGCAGCTCATAAACGGGCTGGCGGTAAACCCGGAGCCGGGCGGTACGACGGAGCGGGGCGCCGGCCTCGGCCGCCTCATCACACTCTTTATTTGTGACCAATTAAAAGTCCTCGGAGCCCCGATGAAACACCTCAGAGAGGCACGTCGAACTCCAATCAGGTCGGCCAGGAAATCTATCTCTGCTACAACAACGTCCCATCGGGAGAACGTGGTTGTTTAAGACTGCAAATAGACAGAGGAGGAGGAGGAGGAGGAGGAGGAGGAGGAATCTAGGTTGAAATGAAGACCGAGATGCTGGGAGGGTGATGATGAATGGTCATGGAGGCTGAGTTGACGGGGTGGTGTCGGTGGTGTGAGGGGGGAAGGGAGAGGAAGGGATAGGGGGGGATAGGGTGGAAGGGAGTGCGGGTCTGCAGAGGAAACGAACGGAGCCCGTAGCAAAATGTCATCATCGTATCTCGCAGGATCACTGTCTCTGCCTCGCTGGAGATATTTGTAAAACTGCGCGCGTGCATGCGTGTGTGCGTGCGTGCGTGCGTGCGTGCGTGCGTGTGTGTGTGTGTGTGTCTGCGTGTGTGTGAAAAAGGCAGATGACTCTGGAAGGTAAAATGCCAGGCGGATACATATCTGGATGGTTATATGATGGATGGGTAGGTACAAGATAGATTGAGGAATGGGAACATGATGGATGAATGGTTAGTTGATGGATGGGTACAAGATGGATGGATGGATGAATGAATGAAGGAATGGAGGGATGAATGGATGGATGGATGGATGGATGGAGGGATGATGACATAATAATGGATTGATGTATGGATGGATGGGTACAAGAAGGATGGATGAATAGTGTTGGTCGTTGTAAACTCTTGATCTAACTGGATTTACAGAATGTACTAAAAACAAACACTACAAGGGCAGTGTTTAATGCACTGCATGAAAGGGTCCCGTTTTACTGCAGAGTCTATCCAGAGGGAGAGATGGAGCCAATGGAAGGAAAAAGGGATCAAGGGAAGGTGGAAAACAACGTAAGGAAGTCTCAGGGACTGAAACGTGGCCTGGGTGAGTATAAATACTGTGTATTGGTCTGTATAGCGATGAGTGTTGTTCTAACTTCATACAGCATGAACAACAGTAGTCACTGGTTGTTGTTTTGACGAAAAGATCTACCTCTTCGATCAAAAACAAATTTACTTTGTAAAAGTCCATCTACTAATACCGAGTTCAGAAAAACACGGATTCAAAAAACATAGTACGTACTTACAAAAAAGACTGGGCCCCCAATTATACCAAGCGGAAAAATAAACCAAGTACATAATAAATAAAAAATGCTGGAAAGCCAAGAACAACCCAACGGGACGAGAGAAGAAGTGGTAAACAACAGAGTGGGAGAACAGAGGGCGTCTCCCCCTCCAGACGCATGAGAGGGTGAGGATGTTCCAGCGGACAAGGGAACATGTGCACTAATCAGTTGTTGATATGACCGCGGCGGTTCTGATCCAGCACAGAGACACACCCGGTCCCACAGCCCCTAGACACCGAGCGGGCCAGGGGCTCGCTCTCTCCCTCTCTACACACTTCCATCCCTCTCTCTCTCTCTCACTCCCTCTCCCTGTGCACAAATCCATGTCTCTCTTTCTCTCCCTCTCTACGCACATCCATCCCTCTCTCTCCCTTCATATCTCTCTCTCTCTCCCTCTCCACACACCCATCCCTCTCTCTCTCTCTCCCTCTCCACACATCCATGTCTTTCTCTCCCCCTATCTCACTCTCTGCACACATCCTTCTCTCTCTTTCTCTCCCCACTCCCTCTGCACACATCCACATCTCTCTCTCCCCCTCTCTCCACACATCGATGTCTCTCTTGCCCTCTCCCCCTTCTCCTTATTCTCTCCCTCTCTCCCTCATCCATGCCTCTCTCGTTCTCTTTCATTAATACAGTGTAATAAGGTCAGGCCTGTCTAGTGCACTACACTAGTTGTACAGGGAAACGTTGTGCGGTGGTGTTGTTGCACTCAGACACACAAATGAAGGCTCTATCGTGTGATGATGAACTGCAGGTGTAGCTGGAAAATAAACACCCTCACACAAACCCCCCCCCACACACACACACACACACACACACACACACACACACACACACACACACACACACACACACACACACACACACACACACACACACACACACACACACACAAACACACACAAAATGTAATACATTTCTGATGCAAGAATGTGAATTTAGAAATGTGTTTATACAAGGATGTGGGGAGGCAGATATGAGTAAAGGATGAATCATATTAAGAAAGCACTATGTATGTGTGTGTGTGTGTGTGTGTGTGTGTGTGTGTGTGTTTGTGTGTGTGTTTGTTTGTGTGTGTGTGTGTGTGTGTGTTTGTGTGTGTGTGTGTGTGTGTGTGTGTGTGTGTGTGTGTGTGTGTGTGTGTGTGTGTGTGTGCGTTTTCATGACAGAAAGAGGAAGACAGGTGTTTCCCCAACACAGATCTACATGTGACGCACGACTGCCAATATCAACAACACTTTGCCACATTTTCTCCCACACCACGGTTTGATAACACCCAGCAAACTGTGCTTTTATAATCCCACGGTCATAACAGTGCCAGGGCTAGGGGTTAGCCTCCCCAGCCGTCCGTGTTCGGCAGCGTGCGTGTGGTATCAGAGGAGGCTGTGGCTGACAGCGTAGTGCATTAAATATGATCTACTCTGCATGCTGTTAGGTTGAGTGAGGGGGAGTGCGGTGAGGAATGTTGATAACGCGCCTCCCGGAGCGCTACGGCGGGGAGAGTGAGCCCTCGCTATCCATCATCTGTCCCCCGGAACCCCTCCCCCCCCCCCCCCCCCCCCCCGTTTCAGTTACACTGTATATTAAGGGACCCTTAATGATCCATTAATGAATAATAATTAGCTAATGCAGTGATTAGCATTAGCGTGAACAACATAGAGCTTTCAAAGTTGGTACACGATATAGAAACGATAAAGTGAAGTACCTCTATGTTGACAGGGGGCGCTATCACTCACGATCCGACAAGAAACGATAAGCCTCGTTGTTCAATCAATCACGAGTCCGTCCAGAGCGGCCCATGGACTTGAAACTCGGCCTCCTCGCTCATTAGCCTCGCTAGAAATAGCAGGTCAGCATGCTCACAGAACATTGCGCACACGATGACTTGGCTCACGCAACCACACGCATTTTCTTCATAAAATGCATAGCGGGCGACATGTCTAGTTTAATAATGTAAAACTAGACATGAGCCTCAACCCTATGCTGATGATTTATTACAAAGCTTAACACTGCGTGTCCTAACGGTAATTAATTAATGGTTAATTAATGTGCCCTTATTGTAAAGTGTGACAGTATTTTCTTTCATATAAAAAAAAGACACATATTTCTTTTAAATGTTTTCGTATAATAAACAAGTTGGATTATAGGTCAGCGATTTGGGGCAACGTAACAAAAGAATCGAGAACAAATATTCACTTTTGGTCAATACCTTTGTTTACTCACTTTTCCTAGAGATACATGGTACACAAAACCCATGGGGTCCCTTCTCAACTAATAATGCCAGCCCGTCTGTTCTGATGCAGAAGTGTGCTTGAGGCTTCAAGCAAACACGCACACACACATATGAACATCAACGTACACCCTCATACACAAACATACATACACACACATGAATCCCCCCACACACACACATAGATTTACATCAACACACACGCATACAACGCCTCCCCCCCCAAACACACATACACATACACACGCCCCCCCGCCCGCACACATATATGACCATCAGCGCACCGACACACACACACACACACACACACACACACACACACACAAACAAACAAACAAGCCCCCCCGCTTGGCACACACACACAAATAATAAACATAAACGCACCGACACACACAACACTCTCCCCCCCAGCCCCCCCGACACACTCACACACATACATAAACATCAGCACACACACACACACACACACACACACACACACACACACACACACACAGGTCCGCCACACCGTACCTCGGTCCACAGCGCGGCGAACTCGGCCTCCACGACGCGGGCCTGGGCGGCGCGGCCCGTCTCCAGGGCGAGGCAGCGGCGCTCTTCGGCCGCGTCCACCCTCAGCGTCCGGGCGTGCTCCTCCAGGGCGTCCAGGGTGGCGCCGCCGGCGTCCAGCGCCGCTGCCCGCCCCCGGGCGCCCTGCTGCAGCAGGCTGCCCTCCGCCTCGCACTCCAGCAGCTGGAGGCTGCTGCGGGCGCGCACGGCCGCGTGCACGCACACACACACACACACATGGAGACACACAGGGACACAAACGCACACATATGCGCACGCACATGCACACGCACACAGGTGGACACAAACGCACACACATGCGCATTCACACACACGCACACACGCGCGCGCGCACACATACACATATGGAGACACACATGGACACGGACACATGCACACACACACACACACACATGTACACACAGGCAATGCACACATACATGGACACAAAGGCAAAGACGCATGCGCATGCACACACACACACACACACATGCAAACAGACACGCTCAATCACACAGACACACACACATGCAGACACATGCAGACATACACACACAAACACACGCACACACATACAAAACATACACAAGCGCACGTACAAACACACACACGCACACATGCAAACACACGCACGAGCACACGCACACACATTCACACACACAAAGAGACAAACACAAAGATAGACATACACGCACACACACACACATATGACGAGACACTCACACATATACGCAGACACACACACACACATACCCACACGCACACAGCCAAAGGTTATACAATTAATCACTTAGCATTGGGTCCTAAAATGATATAAACGTCATGTCATGTGATGTCATCTTATTTTATTCGATTCAATCAAGCGTTATTGAGCCACAGTCGCCCTGGTGTGACGAATCACCTCTTTTACAAGAGAGACCTCGAATATGTCAGAAAATAAATCAAGCATGCAGCCATTAATAACGGTGACTTTCATAGACTGTGATGCCTGTAAAGGCTTTAACGGGCCCATGATGGTTGCTCTGATAAGTTACAAGGGGATTTTGGTTGGAAAGATTTTGTCTCAAAAAAGGTTTTGCATGATTTAAAACTACAAAATGGCCCTGGTAACGCAACTTCCCCGTCGATGGTCAACGACAGTTTCAAAGTCGAGTAAAATAATATCGCTAGCCTCATAGCATCATTGTCATACTTTTGCCAAATTGTGCTATCTAACCTAACTCCAATCTCTCTCTCGCTATATCCTTAGCCAATTAGAGTGCTTTTTACATTCAATCATCACTATATGCCTCAGACATCAATTTGACATCAATTTGATGATTTAGGCAATTATGCTATGAGGCAAACGATATGTAATCTAATATAATCTAATTTAATATAATCTGATGGTATCAAATTTAATCGAATCCAAACCCAAATCAAATTCTAATCCAACATTAACCAATCAAACTTCAACCAATCCGAATCTAGATCAAACCCAACCTAACCCAACGTAACCCAACCCGAGCGGATCCTGATCCGGTGTGAAGGGGCGTGACCCGGTGTGACCTACAGGGTCTTGCGTCTGTGCGTGGCGGCGTGGTAGCTCCTGGTCAGGGCCAGCAGCTCCTGCTCCCGCTCGTCCCCGGCCTGCTTCAGCGCGTGGGCCGTTGCCGCTCGCTCCTCGCTGCGTTCCTCCGCCTCCCGCAGCCGCCGGTCCACCTGGGGGGGGGGGGGGCACGGCGGCCTCGCTTTAGCCCGCGCTGCTCATTGGTCCGTGTGTGGATCAGGGTATTCATTCAGTGGATGAACTGTCGGAACTCACCTGTTCAGAGTTCACCTAGACTCTGCATAGCCAGCCCGTCCTACCTACTGTATGTTGTACGTCCTGGCGCTTAATGTACGCACTTATCGTGTGTTGAATTTACTTATAGTACTTAGTTGTGGAGCATCTTATCCTAGCTCTCATCGTTGTATACGGGCAATGGGTTAACCTAGCGATTGCTAGGGCTTTGCACTTGATTCTATGAACATCGTTTCTGTATCGGAAGCGATTTATTGTTTCACTTTCTTATGGCAAATGTACAATATTCTAAGTCGCTTTGGATAAAAGTGTCTGCTACATGCCCTAAATGTAAATGTAAATGTTAGCCTCGTAGCATAATTGCCTAAGTCATATTTTGGGCAAATTGTTATATCTATTCTAACTCTAATCACCTGACGCTGCTGATTCACTGCGCCTCATTGGCTATGTCCTAAGCCAATCAGAGTGCTTTTTACATTACATGACCCATATCTACCTGAGTCGTCTATTTGACTTAGACATGTTTTGACACAAAATACAAGATGAACCTAAGAATATGAATCAGGCATTTATGCTATGAGGCTAATGCTGATGTCTTGCAGGGGAATTGTACATGCTGTGTCCCATGTGTGCTGCGGGAACTGGATTGGTTCGCCCTTCGCCCCGTTTGTTGATGCTTCCTTGGAAGCTTATCTATGGTGATGTCACCGTCCAAACCTAACAATGACGCTTTCAGTTAGGGTCATTTCGGTATCTCTAATCAAGACGCCTGTTTTGATGTGGTCGCACTTCACGACTCACATCCTAATCTGAGATGTACCACCACACCCTCACCCTGCACACAGCGAGTTTATCCGATCATAATCAGATCATGCAGGGGATTAGTGTTCCTCCAATTAAAACAAGCAGTTGATTAGTGTTCCTCAAATCAAATCTCTCCAAGCAGTCGATTAGTGTCCCTCCAATAAAATTTCTCAAATCAGATCGAGCAGTTGATTAGTGCTCCTCCAATCAAATGCTTGTGGTTCTCCCTCGCTCTGGGCAATGATTGGTTCAAGAGCAGGTAGCTTGGAATTGATCAATCGCTAATGCTTTCATAAAATGCTGACCAAGTGTCGGTACTCAATACTTTATTCCCAGTTTTGTTCACTACAGTTATTTAATTTTTCTAAACTTCCCTTACCAAGGCATCTCATCACCGTTACAGAGTGCGACGTGCGGGTGTGGCGGGAGTACTTGAATGACGCCAATGCACTCATACATGCAGAACGTACACATCGTACGTTACACCCATGGACGTCTGTTGTCGTTACCTCAAAGACATCCTGTTGTATACCAAACGATTCGGTCTGATAAGTAAAACAACAACTGGACGTCATGGAACTGGCTCTGTGTCAACCCCACCCCCCCCCCCCCTCGCCCAGACACACACACTTTGCGAAGACCGCAAAAGCACAAGCCCGCAGGCTGATTGGTTGACAGCTCTGGGCATGGCCCCGGGAAATGTGTGTAACGCCACGTTAACCACTAACTGAAAACGACATACAGCCAAGGTCACGCGCTGTGTGTGTGTGTGTGTGTGTGTGTGTGTGTGTGTGTGTGTGTGTGTGTGTGTGTGTGTGTGTGTGTGTGTGTGTGTGTGTGTGTGTGTGTGTGTGTGTGTGTGTGTGTGTGTGTGTGTGTGTGTGTGTGGTTTGCATTCCGTATACGTACTTTGGAGATGTCTTTGGAGAGACTTTCCTGCTGTGCGCGGCCGTGGGAATGTTTCTTCCGGGCCTCGACCATTGTCCTGGTAGTCGGACACACCCGAGACACACAGCCATGCACACACACACGCACAGTCACACACACACACGCACACACACACACACACAACCGATGTTTCGGTTTACATAAAGGGCATTTAGGAGCCGCTTTTATCCAAAGCGCCTTACAATAAGTACATTTGTCAGAAGAAAGAGAAACAAAAACATATTTGCCGGTACAGCCAGGATAATCATAGATAAAAGTTCCTAGCACTTGGGTTAACCCATTCCCCGTAGACAACAAAGGTAGTTCGGATAAGACGCTACACGGTACCAAGTACCATTTTCAAATGATATGATGCCAAACACCGGAAACCAGGGCTTAAACTGGCTGCTGCAAACTGTGGTATCACAGACCTGCTCTCACAAAGCCTCCCTCACAAACGACAAGCCGAGTCGGCGAGCGCGTCTCGCTGATGTCTCTCGGAAACGACCCGCGAGTGGGAGGAAGGGAACGATGGATTATAGTTATTATATCTGTCGCCGCGCGGCACTCTCTCCCGGACCCGGCCTGTCAGCACTGATCTCAGGCGCCCGGGAGCCATCAAGGCGTCCCTCAGAAGATAAGACCCCGCCGCGTGACACGGCGAGAGAGAACAAAGGAACGTGACGCCAGACTTCGATCGGGAAACACAACCCTGTCGGTGGAACGTATAGCGTCCACGAACTCCCCTTAGCCCTGAGGTGCGCGGGCTTGAAGGTGCAATCCTCCCGATCAGGGCCAAAGCCAGGGTTTGGAACATAGTGAGGCCTTGGGGACGGTTCTGTTCCGAGCTTTCTGTTTTATACAGGGAATCCGCTAACCTAGCCATTGTGCTTGTGCTTGGCACTTGCTTCTATGAACATCCTTACAGTGCCGACAGCGATGCATGGTTGTTTCTCTTTCTGCTGACAAATGTACGCATTGTAAGTCGTTTCGGATAAAAGCGTCTGCTAAATGCCCTCAATGTAATTGTAAATGTGATTTGTTTGGGGTGGGGGGTGGGCGGTCTAAACTGAATTAAGCATGCACTCATCTCGGAGAAGTTACCATCAGCAGATGTTTTTATACAGTTGTATTTAGTTTCCAATTCCATTTCCTTTTATTTTTAGCACGAAGATAATGCCAGAGATCCGTACCTCGACGGCACTACAATGCATCCTCATGAAGCTCCCAGTGTAATCACCAACGGCCCCACGTAGTGTGCCGTTTGTCCTGCTGGTTTAGCGATGTATCCAAGTCGATCGTTAATATAACATCGACGATCTAACTACTATACACAACTTCAATTGTAAAATGTGTTAATGTATGGTCCACTCTGGCACATATCATTATACATATATATATATCATTATCTTTATCATTGCCCGGATTCGGGGAGTATATACTCACGCTACTGATAGACGAGAACAGGAGTGGGCAGAGGTTGCTCCCCCTAAATGTAGCAGTGCTATTCAATATTATTCCTATTTAGTCCTAAAGCTGAGGCTTTTGTCCAAAGGGACTTTCACCAAGCCCCCTGCCTCCTTGCATTTCCCCGCCATTGAGCAGTGTCGCATTTCCCGCCCCTGTGATTGACGGGCCCGACGGACACTCCCAACCAATCGAGGAAGAGCTCAGAGCCCCGATTGGTCAGAAAATGAGCCGGGAGGGTCTGAATCCTGCGTGGCCTCATACAGAGGCAGGCGCCTGGAAGCAGATGTCCTGACAGCACGTGGCGCTCACTAATGGCGGACAGATGGCCGGGGTCGTTCCTAACGCACGACGCTCAAACACATCTGAAAGGTGACTTATTATACCATCAGGTGTGAGTGTGATCAGCCGTTACGAGCCGTTTTGAAAATCTGCCTCTTCTGTACATCACAAGTGGGCGTGTCCACCTAGATGTACGACGGACAGATCAGTCTACCAGCCTACCCTGTGGACTGTAGCAACCGTTGCTCATCTATCCGTCATACATCTAGGTGGACACGCCCTCTTGTGATGTCACAAGAGGCTTGTAATGGCTTGTAACCTCGGGGATCGAACCCGGTACCTTTGGGGGCGGGGCTACGCACCTGTCCTTCTTGACGGCGGCGGTGTTCAGGATCTCCACCTCCTTGTCCAGCGCCTGGCCCTTCTCCACCAGCTCCTCCACCTCCCTGAGGGCCAGGTCCCGCTGGGCCATGGCCCGCTGGGTCTCCGCCTGCAGCAGGTTGTAGGCCTCCGCCCGCTCAGACAGCCTGCGTAGGTGAGCGCACGCACAGGACACACACGCGGACACACACGTACACACACACGGACAAACGCACACACACACACGCGTACACACACACACACACACACGCGGACAAACGCGCGCGTACATTCACACACAGACGCACACACACACATACATGGACAAACATACAAACACACACACAACTTACACACACAAACACACATAAACACACACACACAAACGTGCACACACACACACACACACACACACACAGACACGCACGGACAAAGGCACACAAACACACACACAGACAAAGGCGCACACATACAAACGTATACACACACACACACACACAGACAAACACGCACACACAGACACAGCCAAACGCGCACACACACAGAAACAATCATACAAAGACGCATACACACGCACGCATACACACACATAAAGAAACACACACCCACACAAAAACACAAATGCAAACACAAACACACACACACACACACACATCCACACACATTTATAAATGTATATGTGACATGCATGGAATACAGAGTTTCCTTTTTCATTTTCTTATGCCAACAAAGCAAATGAAATTGAGTTGAGAGAGTGTGTGAAGGAGGGAGAGAGAGGGGGAGGGAGAGGGGGGGCGGGGGAGGGAGAGGCGGACCGAGGTAGAGGGATAGAGGTGGGAGGGAAAAAAGAAGAGAGACAGGAGAGAGATGGTCGATAAAGAAGGGGGGAGAGAGGAAGCGAGCGATAGAAAGGGGCGGATGTGGAACCGAATCGGTAAACAGACGATTCTATTAATCCGACTCGGCTCCGGCCTGATAGAAACGGTGCAGACAAAAAAAACAACAACGAGGGCAGGCCGGCCATGACGAAAAGGAAACAACATGGTTGACGAAAGAGAAAGGGAAAGATAACAGAGGTAGAACTAGTGCCGTGAAAGCACAGCAGAGTACAGATACACCATCGACGTGAGAAACAGACGATAAAGGAAAAACACGGGGATCAGAGAAACGAACGACGACGGCACCGGGGAAACGTTTTCTCGTGAAAAGCGCCTTCCTGCGGCGATGCTGACGCCGCCGTTGACGGGCCCGGGTCGCCACGGTTACCGCGCACCTGTGCTGCAGGGCGCTCTGCAGCTTGTGAAGGTCCATGATGACCAGGTCCTTCTCCCGGCGCTCCTGTTCCACAAGCGTCCTGGCTTGCTGACCACGCATCCGCACACAGGGAAAGCTATTACCGTGCGTGGCTGGGACTGTCTTTGGTCGACCGCTAACAGGCCGCCGTGTGGTTGATGAAAGAGCACGTTTTTGGTGTCAGCATAAAAGCTGTGTTTGTGTCTGTGTTTGTGTCTGTGGATGTGGACGGCAGAAGATTGGTACAGCAATCATTTAGATGCATCTCTGATTGTACTGTGTCTGTGTTTGTACTGTGTGTGTGTTTGTGGGTGTGTGTGTGTGTGTGTGTGCGCGTGTGTGTGTGTGTGTGTTAGTATTGGCACCACAGTGGTACTTTGGTACACTGTAGTATATCGTATCAGTGTGTGAAAGCATGTGTGCTTGTTGTGTGTGTATGTGTTTGTATATACGTGTGTCTCTACATGCGCGCGTGTGTGTGTGTGTGTGTGTGTGTGTGTGTGTGTGTGTGTGTGTGTGTGTGTGTGTGTGTGTGTGTGTGTGTGTGTGTGTGTGTGTGTGTGTGTGTGTGTGTGTGTGTGTGTGTGTGTGTGTGCGTGTGTGTGGAGACGCACCTCGGCCTTGCGTAGCTGCCGGTGTTTCTGGTCCCTCTCGTCGGCCTTGATGTGCGTGAGGCGGCCCAGGCTGTGGAGGTCCGAGCGCAGATCGCCCGACTCCCGGAGCAGAGCCTGGACCCGGGAGCCCTGCTGCTCCAGCTGGCCCTCGTCCTGGAACAGGTCCAGCTGAGGGGGAGAGGGGGAGACCCCATACAGAGAGAGAGGGGGGGAGAGAGACCCCCATACAGAGAGAGAGAGAGACCCCGATACAGAGAGAGAGGGGGAGAGAGACCCCCATACAGAGAGAGAGAGAGAGAGAGACCCCCATACAGAGAGAGAGGGGGAGAGAGACCCCCAACAGAGAGAGAGAGACCCAAACCGAGAGAAAGAGAGACCCCCATACAGAGAGAGAGAGAGAGAGAGAGACCCCCATACAGAGAGAGAGAGGGGGAGAGAGAGACCCCCATAGAGAGAGAGAGAGAGAGAGAGAGAGAGAGATATGATACAGGGAGATACGCATGCACAAAACTTTTGGCAGTGTGTGCGCGCACACACACACACACACGTGCGCGCACACACAGACACACACACACACACACGCACACACACAAACCTGGTGTTTGAGGTTGGCTTTGAGAGCGTCCACGTCCCTCTGTAGCTCCGCCTTCCTCTGGGCGACGCCCCCTACGCCGTCGCCTTTGAGCCAGGCGTCTCTCTGCCAAACCAAGGGTGAATAATTCAACCGCTCTCCTGACCTGAGGCTCCAGCGAAGGCTTCCCCGGCAGCGGGCATCAGGCAGAAGGCAGCAGGCCGGGGGCGGGGAGGCTAAATGGACCGCCCCATGCCTGCTGTCCTGCTGGCCCTCCACAGACCACTTCCACAGGTCGTAGAATCAACACAGGTGTGGCTCATAACACTAACGAGGGGCGAGCTCCTTTGACGTCGGCCGGGGCGCGGGGAAGGAGCCCCGAACGAGTGAGATAGGTCGACTGGGACATTAGGGCGGCAGAGTCGTTACAGGGTTTAACGAGTGACACCTGTGTGTGTGTCCTACCGTGACACCTCCGGGAGGCGGGTCTTTCACCGCGGGGGGTCGGGAGTGAAGAACTTGACCCGATGTTAATGTTCAACGTTACTTTTCCTCCTTCGAATGTCGGGCTACACCACAGACAATGTGTTCAAAAGGCAAGCTGTGAAATGAATATTCATCGCGAGGATTAAACAAACGAAGCGCATGGGACGGGATGATGGGTAGTTAGCTTCCCCCAGGCTTTATATCAACACTAATTATGTTTAAAAATATCACTGTTTTAAAAGTTGCCAGTGTGGCAAATTGTAAAGCGTGGAGGCAGGGCAGTCATCTTTAAACATTTACAACGTGGTCGTTACAAAATATTAATAAAAAATTGAAATAACCCGATAAGGGTATCTAGTTAAAACGATTCATCTCACATTCACAGAGCTCTAGGGCTGCATGGTTTTATTGTAGAATTGTTATCTTATATCTTTGTAGGGTTTTTCGTATTTATTCTCTTAATCTTTTGCACATTTCCTTCATTGTTCATCTTCATTTTTAATGATGTATGTACGGCTCTGGAGTCACGTCCCTCTTTCGTACGTAAGAACATCCATGGCCGACCATTTCAGAAGTGCTTCAGTTGGAGTTGGGGAACAGATCTTTTATCCATGCTCTCTCTCTCTCTCTCTCTCTCTCTCTCTCCCTCTCCCTCTCCCTCTCCCTCTCCCTCTCCCTCTCTCTCTCTATGCTAATAATAATTAGTCCTTCTGCAGTGAGTGGCTTCTTACAAGGCAGTGAGACAGTGTTGTTTTGATATTAAACCCATCCATCGCTTGCGATGCTGTAAACATGGGTAATGACCGCGTTTCCGTAGCGGAAGGTCATTAGAGCAGTCGCTTAATCGATTGCTTCTTCAGTTTCGTTTTTCTATTTTTGCTCCAAAAACCTGAATGTTGCGTACTTTTGTTCTTCCGGTAAAAACGATAAAAGAAAAAACGTCCCTGGGTGGCATGTGAGCGGTTCTTGTCACTTTATTAGTGAGAATGAAATTGTTGTGTTCTCGGAATTCTAGCAGTAAGAGGGCTGGGGTTGGGGGTATGTCCTTAGTTGTGTTATTTCGGAAAGATGTGAACTCCCCCAATGTGCCATTTCCTCTCGTATGATCCGAGATTCGTTACATGTGCTGACACGTTTCCCATCTCTCTCCCCGACTGTGCACTGACCTTTGACGTACTCCATCGCAAAAGGATGAGAGTGCCATTAAAAATGCAGCACAGGAATAAATGACTTCTGCCCGGCTCGGGAATTGCACGCTGTGGAATCGCATGCAGTATCTTCAGTTACCAGCAGCGCAATGTTAGCCGTAATTAACTCTCATTGCATCATTAATTTGAAAGAGAATCTGAGAAATAAATGTCTTTGATTGGTCCGACTTGCTTTATACGTGCAAGGAATGCGATTTTTTTTCCAGGGACACTCCAGGGAATTTTTTTCTGAAGATACATCCCAGCCCCTGTATTCATCACTCGGAATAAAACATTAATTGCGGCGGAGTCAACATGGCCGTTAAGAAACGTGAGTTTTTTCGTGTGTACATGCGTGACGGTACGCGGCGGTTGTACCTGAGCCTTGGTCTTGTTGTGCAGACTCTGGGTTTGGAGCAGCTGATCCGTGGCCTGCTGTAGCAGGAGCTCCATCTGCTTGGATGCTCTTATCTGCCTGGGGAGCAGCGCAGAACCAAGCGTCCATACTGGTGCTACAGATGGCTGCCGTGCACTTTGTATTATACTTTGTGATAAATATATGTGGCATAGATGGAGTGAATGGGACGTTCGTTTTAGCGTGCCATTATAGATAAAAGTAATTGATTCCATATTTGTGTCGGTATAAAACTAGCTGCTAATTATACAGTACTAACCTTCTGCCTTTGCAATTCACCAGTTTGCAATGCAATTATATTTATCACAGGTATAATGAATGCAAGGGCACAAGTCCACTTTTACATCTTTCAACGATACATGGAATTCATTCATTATTACCTGCTATAATGGTAAGGACAGCATTGTAAGGTCCTTTGATATGGGTGCGCAGAAAGTGTGAGTGTACGTGTGTGTGTGAGTGCGTACGTGCGTGTGTGTTTGCATATGTGCGTCCGTGCGTGCGTGCGTGCGTGTGTGTGTGTGTGATACCTGTCTCTCTCCCTCAGTTGGATGTACTGGCTCTCGTTGAGCAGCCTGCTGTCAGTCACCAAGTCAATCACCTTCATCCCCTGAATGTCTCTGGTGAGAGCACGCACACACACACACGCACATGTGCACACACGCACACACACACACACACACACACACACACACACACACACACACACACACACACACACACACACACACACACACACACACACACGCATACACACACTTGGTCCCTGTGTTGTCAGAAATCGTGCAAATGCTCAGTTTCGGAAAATTATGTGTTTAACGAAACACATATGAGACGGTACTATCTTACGTTCAAAATAACAGACTGTGGGCTGTGTGTGCATGACGGATGGTTTAAGCGGCCTCTCCTAGCCCGGGTCAGACTGATTGGACTCTGAGGCTTGGTGAGGCTGCACACCTGTTGCGCATTGAGTAATCACTGCGCACAGGTTCAACCAGCCATCACCACAGGGGAGATCTCCTGCGTGGCAACCCGGGGCCACCAGGTCACGTTACCTCGTTGAACACCGTCAACAATAAACCGGGTTCCCAACACCACCGACCTGCGTCCTTGCCTGAAGGAGCCCCGTTAAAAGCCACCTAGCTGGCATGCAGCAGGTACATTGTTTCCCGAAGCACAACCGTTTCGCCGGTAGCCGTATTAATAGAACAGTACAAAAACATACATATACACTGTACACCACCCTGATGCGACTCATCTCCTCCCCTGGCTCCTTACCTCTCTCCCAGCAGGTAGAGCTCCTTCTCCTTGGTTCTGGCCCTCTCCTTCAGCCCCTCCCTGTGGGCCTGGGCGGCCGCCTCCAACCTCGACCCCAGCTCCATCCGCTCCAGAACCAGCTCGCTCTTCTCCTTCTCCAGCTGGCTGTGCCTCCGCTCGGTCTCCGTCAGATGCTCCGTCAGCGCGCCGACCTCCGCCTCCAGGGACGCCACCTTACGCCCCGCGTCTCTGGTGGAGGAGGAGGAGGAAGAGGAGGAGGAGGAGAGAGGTGGAGGAGGGTGGTGGAGGATGAAGGAGGTGGAGGAGGAGGAGGAGGAGGAGGAGGAGGAGGGAGGTGGAGGAGGGTGGTGGAGGAGGAGGAGGAGGAGGTGGAGGAGGGTGGTGGAGGATGGAGGAGGAGGATGAAGGAGGAGGAGGAGGAGGAGGAGGAGGAGGGTGGAGGAGGAGGAGGAGGAGGGTGGTGGAGGAGGAGGAGGAGGAGGTGGGGGAGGATGGAGGAGGAGGATGAAGGAGGTGGAGGAGGAGGAGGAGGAGGAGGAGGGAGGTGGAGGAGGATGGAGGAGGAGGGGGAGGAGGAGGAGGAGGGGGAGGAGGGTGGTGGAGGGTGGTGGAGGAGGGTGGTGGAGGAGGAGGAGGAGGAGGAGCAGGGTGGTGGAGGATGGAGGAGGATGGAGGAGGAGGGTGGTGGAGGATGGAGGAGGAGGGGGAGGAGGAGGAGGGGGAGGAGGAGGAGGAGGAGGGTGGTGGAGGAGGAGGAGGAGGAGGAGGGTGGAGGAGGAGGAGGAGGAGGAGGAGGAGGAGGAGGAGGAGGAGGAGGAGGAGGAGGAGGAGGAGGAGGATGGAGGAGGATGAAGGAGGAGGAGGAGGAGGGGGAAAAAGACAATGAAATTAATTATTGGATGTTCTCTGTGTGTCGCTAGGGAGGGAGGGAGGGAGGGAGGGAAGGGGGGAGGGAAGGGTGGAGATTGAAGGACAGTAGGTGGTAAAAACAGGGGAGACGGAGGGGACATGGAGGAACGAATGAACAGACGAAACAAACCAAACAAGGTAGGGATGAGAAATGGAGCAAGAAACTGTAAAGTAACAAATGCCAAAGAAACTGAAAAGAAAGAAGAAAAGAAAGAAAACTGACAGGGTGAGCCACAGAAGGATAATCAATGTCTTTGAAATCCAATCCAAACACTGAGGGCTGCCAGTAGTATTTGTATCTGTGCACTCTGGTATGAGCTCAACCCATAAGTGTTACAACGTGTTGCACTGATGGACTTCATCTGCCCCAGGTAGAGGTGTGTGTGTGTGTGTGTGTGCGTGCGTGCGTGCGTGCGTGCGTGTGTGTGTTTTGGCCCCCCGACACACATACGACTGCAGCTGTAGTTCAGACCCCCCTGCAAGTCTTGACTCTCTCTCTCTCTCTCTCTCTCTCTCTCTCTGTCTCTCTCTCTCTCTCTCTGTTGCTCTGTCTCCATACTAAACAGGTGACTCTGCGCGTCTGTCTACATATTAAACAGGGTTAGGCAGAGTGAGGCAAGGATGAAGACACAACTAGAAACCAACGGAGGATCTAGGCGTCGAGGGCGACATTTTGTCACCCTCGACACTGTCAAACCACACCGCTGGAACGCGGATCGCAGACTGAAAACAAACCAGACAAACACAAACCAAGAAACACCCAAAACATGAAGTGCTGTTTGTGTGCTCTAAGCCGTTTGTTATCCTTTTTGGTGAACACGCTTTTCTCGGCAAAAACAATGCGCTTTATAACGTTTTTTATTTACTCGTAAAATTGACTTGCAGAATGTACACACTGCATGCATCTTCTTCTCTGACGCAAGCGTTGAAATCTTGAATAGAAGGGGACATTTTGTGTTCCTTCTTTCACCGTGCAAATAAACAAACACATCCGAAAACACGGCCCTTCATCGTAGTTGTGAAATTGTAGGGGAACATTGTGGGCTTCTGATGCAGAGATAATGCTAATGCTAACCTCCATTTCCAGAAAGCCATTTCCCTGGCTCCGCCAGGAACGCAGTTTGTGTCAATTCGTTTGGAATTGTTATGTTCAGACGTTCGGTGAAGGTGTGAGGGGGAAGGAACTTACGCCTTTCTGTGCTGCACTCGGTCCATCTCCTTCAGGAGCTGGACAGGGGCCATTACTAGTTGAGCCATTTCAGCCTGGGGGAACACACACACGCACACAGACACACACACATACACACAAGCACACACACACATACATACACACAAATTCAGCCGATTGATCAAGACCGAATATGCTGCTACACAGAATATAAAAAATATGTATATTTAAGACTACATCAACCTTGACACACACACACATAGCCATGCCACAAAAGATGCACAAACCCATCAAACAAAACAACGCAAACACACGTAAACAAACACAACAACCTCATAATACCCACCCAACACAAACATCCACCCCAGCACACAAACACACACACACACACACACACACACACACACACACACACACACACACACACACACACACACACACACACACACACACACACACACACACACACACACACACACACCTGGGTCTTCTCCATCACTTCCTTCTTTTCCTCCAGTTCTTTCTGCTGCTGGAGCGTCTGACCCAGGACGGCCTGCATCTGATCGTTCAGATCCCTGCGACACACTCAGCGTGTGTGTGTGTGTGTGTTTGTGTGTGTGTGTGTGTGTGTGTTTGTGAGAGGGGAGGGGGGGGGGGGAAGGGGGTTGGAAGAGCAGAGCACCAAGGCATGGAAGAGCAGATCATCAGAGGGAGGTTGAGCGGGGAGGGGATACATCATAGTAGTGTCCTCGCATATAGATGATTAAATGGAAATGATTTGCTTTGGAAGCAATCCATATCGTTGTGTTAATGTGTGTGTGTGTGTGTGTGTGTGTGTGTGTGTGTGGGAGGGAGAGAGAGACAGACAGAGACAGAGACCCAAAGGAAAAAGAGAGAGAGAGAGAGAGAGAGAGAGAGAGAGAGAGAGAGAGAGAGAGAGAGAGAGAGAGAGAGAGAGAGAGAGAGAGAGAGAGAGAGAGAGAGAGAGAGAGAGAGAGAGAGAGAGAGAGAGAGAGAGAGAGAGAGAGAGAGAGAGAGAGAGAGCGCTAAGTAATTAGCAGTATATAGCAGCAATAGGATGTTAATGCCCGGGGCAACTCTCCACAGATATGGAGGCGCTGCTAAAAAATTCCAAGATAAATAATTCAAAGGAACATTTAAACAAACAGCCATTAACACAGTTCACCACTGATTCATTCTGATTCATGCCGCAGCAATGCAGTTCAACGGTGTAATGTTAAATAGATGGTACGGACGCTAAAGGCCAAGCCCGTCTGTGAATTATGAGCACCCCATTCATTAGGAACCTGACGGCCAGGTAATGAAAGGGGAAGTATCGTTTCAGCAGGAGAACGTCCGTCTACGAGTTGAAGAGAGAGCAACCTGTTCTAGCTTTTCGCTGTTGTATACAACAAGACTTTCCCCGGTTAAACAACTACATGCATTGTTTGTTACAAATGACAAAGAAATGTACGTGACCGTTTAAAAAATATTAATGCTTTGGAGGTTCAATTACCCTTTAAGAGTAGGCGTCTCCAATTAACAAAAGTTGGATAATAACTACTCCTACTACTACAAATACATCATAATCCTATGGCAGGGGTACTTAAACCTTTTCATGTCAGGAGCCAAAACACAATTTGTGCCTAATGGTGGAACCCCAACTGCAAAATGGATCATGATGCCGTTTGGGTTGGCTCGTCGTCGGACAACACAGAGAGCACTCCGAACACTCTGAGCAACCCAGAATTGGTGATCCTTTCGTTCATCGAAAGGATCACCAATTGGTGTTGTGCTCAGAGTGTTCAGGTCCCATTTCGGGTCCCTGTGGCCAGGCTCTGAGAAACGCTGCCTAGAGGAACCAAGGAGACCGTCCTGGTGGTTGATAAACATCCTGTGTAAACCAAGTACCTGACTTCTAGTCGCCTCTGAGCCACCTCCTTCGTAAGCTCCTCTCGTTTCTCCCTCAGGGCGTCCAAACTCTGAGGAATACATCATGGTCCTTTGATTACCTATAGCGGCCATTTTGGTTCCAGCTGGGTCCTCAATGGTTTAGTTAAGTTCCCTCACCCAGCTGGTGTTTGGAACCAAGATGGCCACTCTGTAAATAAGGCCTATTAACGTGCACATCCTCAACGTGCACTAATCATGTGTTGGTCGGTCTAGGTGGGTTATTAGTATATATATTTGAGTTTGAACATTTAAAGATGAATCATGTGTATGAGAAGGACGTCAGTATTGTTGTTAGTCACGTTGAACCATACTAAAGTATTTCTATAAGTTAAGTTAATGCCTTAACATGTATTTCATACAGGTCACTTTTTTGCAATAATGACACAAATAAAATATTTTATTTTTTAGAGGGGTTTTTGAGAACTTACTGAAAGCTTTTCAAAAGTGCTTTACGGGCATAAGGCTCACATCCAACTGCAATTCACAACACATAAATAACATTAATTGCCATAAAACCATAGGTTAGCGATCGCAATTATACCCTTATTTTCTTCCCAGTGAGTGGTCAAATTAATTCAACGGTTTTCCATCGAGATTAAATTATGCACCCCGCTATATACATACATCCACAAAACAATAGAACATCATTGATGCTGAAACAAAGTGTTTGGTGTGAGTGTGTCCCCGCATGACACTAATGAAGCTAAAAATGCTAAGTCGCGACCGGCGAAAGCCGCTGGAAGCTGTTATTGATTCTACGGCGCCTTGTTTGTAAGACAGTGGGAAGCGAGAATCGCAACACAATTAGTATTCGGGGTATGCTCTATCCGAGACACATTAGCAAACAAAGTCATTACGGAAAACCACGGCAGGAATCTTGTTTTTGTAAAGCAAGAACCACAAAACACCTACACCGCTACTGCTACGTCGCAACGCGACACGCTACGGCCAGACAGGTCATGCGGACGAGTGGGTGACCGCAACGCCACACATCATTAAAATATATTGTTTACTTATTCGAGTTTTCCAGTTTATATCTAATTTCGCTCCTGCTGTTCTTAAGCCAATTAGCAGACACTGTGTTGGCTTGTCAATAGCGCTCTAGAATAATGCGATAATGGATATGAAGGGTGGGGAAACTTGAATAAAAGTAGTTTGAATGCCGGAAGAGCTTACAGCAGGCTTGGACTTGTATTTCGCACACTCCTTCTCCCAACACAGCTTCTCTTCCAGGAGACTGAGGACAGAGAACATGAATACGATATAGCTATATACACATACATTTTCAACATCAAATAGACATGACAAGATTTTCTCTAGTTTTTTTGATGTTTCATTACTGAGCAGCTAGGGGTTAGGTTATCTTGTTTGCTGGGGACGTTTGGGGATCGAACGCCAGAACATTACAGCTGGGACTCAAACACTCTAACCGCTATCCAGCTTGCAAATAAACTTTACAAACATACATACACATACATGCATTATACTGACTGCACAACAATGCAACACACATACAGTCAATTATGAATATACACACATATTCATTCTCCACTTTTGGAAGAGCAATAAGCTAAGCATTGAAAAACAACGAACCAAGAGAGAAAATGTGTGGGCTCTTCTTGGTAGAGGAAGATCAGAGTCGATAAATGTCAATGTGCACGCGATGGCAACAAAAACGTAATACTCCTGTATTTTTAATTATACGAATGCTTGGGCCACTGAGTCCATTATAAATATTTGAAGGCGCTCTGCTGGGAAGAGATGGGTTAGAAACGTGAAGTATGCCCAATCTCTCTCTCACACACACACACACACGCACACACACACACACACACAGACACACACACACACACACACACACACACACACAGACACACACACACACACACACACACACACACACACACACACACACACACACACACACACACACACACACGCGCACACACACACACACACACACACACACACACGCGCACACACACACACACACACACACACACACACACACACACACACACACCAGCCTGTGGGACCAGAGAGCAGCGACAACACATCAAATATAGTGAACACGTTCAAATTTCTCTTTAATAAAAATCAATGTCTTGGTTGGTTGGCTTCAAGGGAACAAAAAAAAAAAAATCATATTATCGTCGTTTTCTTCCGATTTTATTTTTTGAAACTAGCTAGAGGATTATAACCACAGGTTATCCGGACGAAGCCACTGAAGGGAAAATTTAGGAAAAAGCGTATTTGTGAGTTTGTCACAAACTCTGTTTTCTACGTCTGCCACTGTGGCGGTCGACAGAGGATTTGCTGGTCTGTTGCCACGCTAACGCGGTAGACGATTTATGGCCCGAAACGTCGACGTGAAGGGTATAAACCCAAAGGCATGTGTTGATAACCAATGCCCGTACAGTAGGGGGGGGCAGGAGTCCAGTTGTTAGGGAGGTTATGGTGGTGGTGACTCCCCAGCAGAAGGTCATTGGGTTCAAACACTAATTTCTGCGGTGTAGCCTCTAGCGCTCCTTGATCAAGATACCCTTACCCCCTGCCTACACCTTAAAAAAGATACGATGTAAAATTCTGTATTCACCAACTGTATTCATTCACCATAAGGTGACTTGGATCCGCTCCGACGATTTAAACAATATAAAGGAGCAAATAGTTGAAAAACTGTGCCGGGGCTAAAATGTATTATTTATTTAAAAAACGTGTGTGAGGAGAAGCGTTGAATTCCTATCTGTTTGGCGCGAGATGAAGGCGCCAGCGGCACAACACACGTTTTCATAAGCAGTCTTTAAGGCATATTTGCATGGTGACCATCTGTCGGTCGTATGTTCACAGCACCGGCTCACTGGCCAGAGACGATAGAAGGAGAGAATAGAGGTGGAGAGAGAGAGAGAGGGAGAGAGAGAGGGAGATGGAGGGAGAGAAATGGGGCTGTAAAAACAGAGAGAGAGAGGGAGAGGGAGAGGGAGAAGCAAGGGAGAGGGAGATGGAGGGATATAGAAAGAGAGGGAGAGAGAGAGAGAGAGAGAGAGAAAAGGGGATGGAAAGAGAGAATAGAAGAAACAGAGAAGTAAGGCACAGAGATGAGGAGGCCCTTAGGGGGTGAAAGTGCGAGAGGAGAGAGGAATTGAACAAACGTAGACGGCGTGAATACAAACACAAAGAAGAAAGAAAACACGTCGAGAGAAACAGCAACACGAGAGGAAAGAGCCAACAAATAAGGCGAGGGGCGCATAATTAAGTGAAGATGCGGAACCAAGAATATACAAAATGGAGAACATGAAAAAAAGAAGAAGAGAGAAAAGGAAGCAGAGGTAATTAGGGGAACCGCCGAAACCAAAAAAGGACTGTCTGTCACCAACGGTAATTAAATAAAAACAGGAAAAAAGGAAAAAAGTAAGGAAAACAAAATAGGTGAAGGGAAAAGAGAAGGCAAAAAAAATGAATTTTAAGAACAGCAGAGATATAAAAAGGACTGTCACAAAGGTCAATTATAAAAATACAGGAAACAAGGTAGAAAAAAAATGGAGCGTAGAAAAATGTGAATAGAAGAGAGAACACGAAGTGACAGTCACAAACAATACGGCGCGCTGGCGGGCTGCGAGATACGGTCTGGCGACGGCGCTGTCGTCCCGGCCGTCCTCAGAGACGACAGCGCTGTTTTCATATTTAATATTTCAATTACTCAGAAAACCTGCAGCGTGTGCATGCGTGTGTGTGTGGATGTGTGTGTGTGTGTGTGTGTGTGTGTGTGTGTGTGTGTGTGTGTGTGTGTGTGTGTGTGTGTGTGTGTGTGTGTGTGTGTGTGTGTGTGTGTGTGTGTGTGTGTGTGTGTGCTCTGAACTAAAAAGAAACCCAAAATAAAATCAATGTCATCTGACAGATTCCACTGTTGATGCAATATGGCGCCGGGGTTGATTGTGGAGGTGAGTCGCTTCATCGCCCCCAACATCAAATGTGTTTCACTCGAGATAACGCCAAGAGTGGTGGCTCAGGAAGTCACCCGCAGTCACTCCCTTTTGTGTGTGTGTGTGTGTGTGTGTGTGTGTGTGTGTGTGTGTGTTTGTGTGTGTGTGTGTGTGTGTGTGTGTGTGTGTGTGTGTGTGTGTGTGTGTGTGTGTGTGTGTGTGTGTGAATGTGTGTGTGCATGTGTGTTTGTGTGTAAGGGGTTTGACTTCAAGGCAATACTTCTGGGTTTAACCCCCAATTACTGCAGTCTAAGCTTTGGGCATCCCTGAGCCAGATGCCCTTAGCCCCTTAAACCTGCTCCCTGGCAACCTACGCTAGCAGAGGCTTAAGATAAAAGGGTCTTGGAAATAGTGAATAGAAATAGAAATGGGGTACAAATGCAGAGTTGTTGCTGTGCGCTTTTGGTCATCCTCTGAGTTACTTTGTTTCTTCATCTCTCGTTGGCTGTATCGCCCTGTTATTGGCTGCCTGGGTGAGCGACTCCGACCAATAGAATGCGAGAGATTTGGGTGGTGGGTGGGCGTGAGGGAGGGGAGCTGGTGGGTGCGACGTTGGGGAGTAAACAAACCAACAGCCCACCATTTTTCATTCCTGCGTGATATCAGGTTGCACGGTTTCAATGACCTTCCTATGACCCTTGGAAAAATATGGTGTTGAGTGCGAGAGAGAGAGAGAGAGAGAGAGAGAGAGAGAGAGAGAGATCAAGATCGAGAGAGAGGGAGAGAGAGAGAGAGGGATAGAGAGAGAGAGCGTGAGAGCGCGATGGAAAGGATGAGTGTTTGGGATATGAAGAGCAGGGAGAGTGCGACGAAAGTGGGCTTTGTTATTTTTTCCCCATGTTTCTGTGTGCCTGTGTGTCTGACCACCCGTACAAAAGGACAAGAGTGTTATTGCGAGACAAGAGGAAACAGAGGGAACAGGAGAGACAGAGAGAGAGAGAGAGAGAGCGAGAGAGAGAGAGAGAGAGAGAGAGAGAGAGAGAGAGAGAGAGAGAGAGAGAGAGAGAGAGAGAGAGAGAGAGAGAGAGAGAGAAAAGGAAAAACATTGAGTCATTGACCAAAGACGATGAGAGAACGATGAGGCCAGGACACAGTGGAAGATAACAGAGTAAACACAACATACATCATGTATCTCTCTATCAAACCAGCAGCTCAATAAATACAACAAGAAAATCGAATAAAAAATAAAACCCAAGCATAGATAGACACCGGCGCCAGGGAGATTATGGGTTGTCTAACAGGAAAAGCTGTGCCCTTTTCACAAGAAACAGAGGGTGCCAATGAGTGTGTCGGTTCCCTTGGGAATGATTTATTACAACGTCCTCAGTGCTGGGGGAAACAGAGATCCAGAGGGCTGTTAATATGGCCGAGGTCGGGGGGGCACAGTGCTCCAGCCTTCTGCGTTGACTTTGCATAACTTTCCCCCGTCCCTTGCACCCACAATTGGTGGACCGGACCACGGCATTGGGAAGCACACACAAAAGGTACACACATATCGTACACAAACATACACACACGCCGTACACATATGCACTCACCACACACACTGTACACACACACACAGACACTGTACAGACACACACACACACACACACACACAAACACACACACACACACACACACACACACACACACACACACACACACACACACACACACACACACACACACACACACACACACACACACACACACACACACACTTACACACACACATACGGACACACACACACATACGGGCGTTTCTGGAAAGAGGCAAATTTATGTTTTGTATTATGGTTGTATTTCATTTTCTGGGTCGCACTACGAACACGAGGCAGAATGTGAGCTCAGTGTGCTTCGGGCTGTACTTGCACAAAGACTAAATGTGAAACCCGATATTTTCTGTAAGTTAATCATATATATTTTTAGAGTATTGTAGCCTGCCCACAGGTAGGCCACACACATCGGGAATCAAACCCAGAACCGTTAGACTGGGAGTGGAACACACAAACCACTAGAATATCTCCCTTTTTTTCGAACCAATGTATTTTTTCTGTTTGAATGAGTAGTATGCCCTTGTGTGAGAACGGATTTGCATCTGTTTAAGAACACGAACCGCATCCTGAACAGTTTTCAGAATGCTACTTCCAGGGTCGTAAAGAACCAAAGTCAGAATCCCGAAATCAAACGACGTGTCGGGTCCGATGTCCGGGTGACAACGTATAATTTGGGCCATTACACGGCCGTTTAACGATGCGACCAGAGCGAACATCAGACACCCGTGACGAATACAAGCAGTGGTACCCTCCCCACTTTATATTCCTGCCCCGTCTCGAGACAGCAATTTGAACGGACAGGAAAAGAGTCGATGCGTGTGCTTTAAATATTAAACGTATCCTGTTGTAAGAGAAGGAAAGAAACGGGGAAACTCTTGGAGTATTGCGTTTGGTTTTGTGACAGACTTGCGGTATACCAAACCAAGCGCACAGGGATTTGAACCTATGAACCCTCCGAACGCTACAAATGAGGTTACCTCCAATCCACTGGAAAGACTCAACATACTGTATGTTCCAGAGCTCTCGGCAATATCTCAATATTGTTGCCAATGCCTTTGATTGAATTTAGGTGATATATAGAATACATATGATATAAAGATATTGAGGTATCCCGACTCACACTTTTACATTTATTAAATACGCGCTTATAGAATGATATAAATATGAGGTTTACAAACCGAGGGGAAGGGAGGAGCTGCTCTGAGTTTGACCCTCAGTCAAAGCATTTCAAAGGCATTATGAATTCAAAAGCATATCGTGCAATAGAAAGTTTTCTTCCCATCTTGTCTGATCTTACCAAGTCTCGACTGGTCCCGTCCAAACGTTACAACGCGCCTCAGTCTCATCATCAAACAGACGGGCCTTCCCTCATTCCCTTTCATTGTAGAGCTAATTAAAGACATCGCAAAAATTTAGAGAAATTTGGTTATTTTTCAGAAGCAGTCGTCGCTTCCCGAGTTGGCAAATTCTGAGCGGGCCCGGGCGGTGCTTCCAATCAAACCGAAACCGGCTCACATCGCTTTGTTTGTCTGTCTCGCTTTGTGTCATGTGAGCACACCAGTCGAACACAACAGTGTTTGTTCTGCCTTGCCTGATATCAGTGGCTACTGGCAGCCATTGAAAGCGAGCCACAGAGGGTCCCATGCTGAGAAAAAGAGGCAGAGAGAAATGGCTGTTCTGCCTCCCTGGCTCCCTCCTAGCCCCTATCTCCCTAATGATGCTGTGCAGCTTCTTTGAGCAGATTATATCTGCGTTTCAGGTCGCGGTGGGACAGCAGGAATGGTGTGTGTGTGTGTGTGTGTGTGTGTGTGTGTGTGTGTGTGTGTGTGTGTGTGTGTGTGTGTATGTGTGTGTGTGTGTGTGTGTGTGTGTGTGTGTGTGTGTGTGTGTGTGTGTGTGTGTGTATGTGTGTGTGTGTGTGTGTGTGTGTGTGTGTGTGTGTGTGTGTGTGCAGGTGTACACTCAGAAAGAGCTTATTTCCAACTTATTTCCTGTTAAGTTGGGTTGTTTTTTCTTTATTCGGGGTAAAAAATTCCTCTTTGCGAGAGGTATTTAGTTGTATCTTCCTTTGTCATCAGTTTGCTCACGTTGTAGGTTTAGGTGTGTGCGCTTAAGGCCATGGGTCTATGTGTGTGGGTAAGTGTGTGTGTTTGTGTATGTGTGTCTGGGTGAAAATAGGTTATGGAAGGCAGACTGCGGCGCAAAGGAGAGATCCAGCTCATTTGGTGTTTCCACTGACAGTGTATGTGTGTGTGTGTGTGTGTGTGTGTGTGTGTGTGTGTGTGTGTGTGTGTGTGTGTGTGTGTGTGTGTGTGTGTGTGTGTGCGCATTTGTGTCCATCTCCCCAATACTCTCTCGACACTTGTCACAACATCCACGTCCCGAAATAAATCAAACCCACTTCTGAATAATCCCACAGAGAGTGTGTTTCAGACTGTGCTTGCATTTGCGTGTCTGAATATATAGTTGTGTGTAGAAGAAGGAGTGTGTATGAGTGTGTGTGTGTGTGTATCTGTATGTGTGGGTTTTAAGCGTTTGCGGTGTGTCTGTCTTTGTGTGTATGTGTATGTTCGTCTTTATGTGTGTGTGTCTTTATGGCTCTTATCTTCGTGTGTATGTGTATGTGAGTGTGTTCGTGCGTGTGTTATGAGTGTGCCTGTGTCTGTACACAAGTATGTGTGTGTGTGTCTTGACAAGTGTGCCTGTGTTTATAAGTGTGTGTGTGTGTGTTTGTCTGCCATATGCATTTGTTCGAGAGGAGTGTGTGAAGAGACAAAGGCAGGGATGAATACTCAAACATAAAGACGCACTCATAAAGACGCGCACTCTTAACAGACACTCTACACACAAACGCACACAACCATCACACACACACACACACACACACACACACACACACACACACACACACACACACACACACACACACACACACACACACACACACACAGAGAGACACACTCTCCGGCTCACCGCTGCAGGGTGTATCGGCGGGTGCAGTCCCGGTTCCGGGCCAGCTCCACGTCGTTGTGCGCCTGCAGGAGCTGCCGCCGCAGGCGGGTGGCCTCGGCGTCCGCGGGTGGCGAGGGGGCGACCTGCTCCTCCTCCGCCTCCTCCTCCTGGTCCCGCAGCTCCTTCAGCATGGCCCGGGACCCCTGGGCCTCCTGGAGGAGCAGATCCTCCGTCACCAGGGCCCTGGGGTGGAGGTGGAGGAGGAGGTGGAGGTGTCACAGAGTCGGACTGTCGGGCTATTTTTGGACTTTGTGGATGTGTTGACTCTTTTGGAGTTGAATCAACAGACAACGGTAACCTCCTCATCCATCATCCCTCTCTCTACCCTTACCCCCCGCCTTCACCTGTCCGTTCAGTGTCGTATAGTATCTGTTGAACTGTTTCAGTTGAATTAGGACGAACTCATTGAGGAATAAAGCACATTAGACAAAAAATAATGAATAAACATAAAGTCCCACACAATGTAGATACAAATGAACTACACCTTTGTACACCTGTTAATATTACAGCCATTACGTTTATCTTACAATATTTATAATGTTAATACATATCTATATATGCTAACACTGTTTTGGTACATTGAATTCTGAAAACAGTACACACGCTTCATTGCACTATTTTATGTACTATTCATTTCCACTGAGTGGTTCCTTATTGCTGCGGATTTACGATAGTCTAGCGCAGGGTTTACTTGTGTAACCCCCCACCCCGCCCACAGCCCCATCGGTATTTGTAAAGTACCTTTCCGTTACTCAAACCCCAGAATACGTAATCACCCCATCAGTGTTAAGCGTCATTATTAATAGTGTGGTGGCGTAGGCAGTAGGAATTTGAAGGCACTGCAGGGCTCTTCTGTTTCTGGTCTTAACTTTATCAGTAATAATCAACCATGTATAACAAAGATAAAACTAATCTAAACCACTACCCCTAGAACCTGCTCGGGTACGTGCTTCCATACTTGGGGTAAAATGGTTGGGGTTTGACTCCTAGCCCAATGGTTCTGGGTTTGTTACCCCGTGTCCCAATGGTTAACCTGCCCTCACCCTTGAGCAAGTTGGCCAAACCTATAATTTGCTATGGATCAAATATAAAATGCTGAAAATGACTCTCAGCACAGGGTTAGATAACCGGTTTGGTATCAGGCTTGACAAAGTTATTCGAGGCCAGAGGCTTTATTCTCCCAGGAGTATAACATACCTTCTCAAGGTGTCTCGTAGCAGCTGATAGCTGGCCTTCAGCTTGGCTACTTTCGTTGCACTGACTTGGCCTGAGGAGAACATCTGAAGGAGACACAGACACCCGTAGAGTTTGTTATGACCCATCTATATCATTACGATTCAGGAGCACACCAAAAGAATTACAAACACAACTTAAAAACATGATAGTTGAAAACGAAGTGCATCGACTATGTTGTCGAACAGAACCAACAAATAATCACCTAATAATCAACGTTAATTGATGTCGCCGATGCATAAAAGTATGCAGCAGCGATATCTCGAGGCAAAATCTCACAAATGGCATCTACCAACCCACTCTAAATATCTGGTTTCGCCGGACGTCTCTTCCTCTGTTCAAATCACCAGAGGGAGAACGCTATTGCCTTTCATCTCAGCAGGAAGCAAGACGAAAAGCAGGAGAAAATGGACAACAACAGGCTGAAGAGCAGCCCGCTGTCTCCCCTCAGATACCCTGGCCGGCTCTAATCAATCCAGGGTAAATTGGACCGGCTCCATGACGCGAATCCAACACACGACCGGTCGGAAGATGTGCTATTATCTTCTTTCGGGGCCAGCCAGGGGTAACTCTTGTTCTAGGGGAGGCCGCCGTTGACAATGGCTTTGTTCTCGGCCCGCTCTACAGCGCGCTGACCGCCGACGGGTCATCTCAGCCTCACAGCCGCTTCTACCCAATTAGAAGCAGTCGTGCGGCGGTAGTTAACGTTGAAGACAGCGGCGACAGAGGAATGGGAGAATTCATTATGCAGCCTCGTCGGCGCAACAAAAAGCTAATTACCGAGAAACTCCACACACTGCTGAAAATAGAGGCCGGCTCTGAAGAAAAGTAGGGAAGAAAAAACAAAAACAATTTAAAACTCAGATCTGTGTATGTGTGAAGACAAGAAGAAATTACGTTCTGTGTGTGTGTGTTTGTGTTTGTGTGTGTGACTGTGTGTGTGTGTGTGTGTGTGTGTGTGTGTGTGTGTGTGTGTGTGTGTGTGTGTGTCTGTGTGTGTGTGTGTGAGGTAATTGTAGAGAGAAAAGAGAGAGAGAGAGAGAGAGGGAGAGAGAGAGAGAGAGAGAGAGAGAGAGAGAGAGAGAGAGAGAGAGAGAGAGAGAGAGAGAGAGAGAGAGAGAGAGAGAGAGAGAGAGAGTGAGAGAGACGGAGAGGGAGAGGGAGAGGGAGAGGGAGAGGGAGAGGGAGAGGGAGAGGGAGAGAGAGAGAGAGAGAGAGGGGGAGAGAGAGAGAGAGAGAGGGGGAGAGAGAGAGAGAGAGAGAGAGTGCTGGTGATAATGGTGGACTCCCTCTTTTATCTCCAGGGCCAGGCTGGACTATCAGCAGTAGATGAGGGATAGCCCGCGTTGTATGAAAC
>NC_044066.1:20394081-20416581 GCF_902167405.1 Gadus morhua | reverse complement strand
ATATGTACGCACACACACAGACACAAACACACACACTTCCGCCACACATGCACACACAACCACACATGCACACATGCAGAGATACAGAGACACAAACTTGGACACACCACAACACACACACACAACTACGGTATATCAAATAACAGTATTACCAAACATCCGTGAAATGAAGAAACTCTTGTTGGTTCCCCTTCTGAATTCATTAGAAATCCCTTTTCCTATCCCACAACAGCGCTCTGTAAAACTTGTACTTAGAAATAGGAGGGAGTTGCATGAGTCACATTAAGGACTGCAATAATATCTAACCACATCAGTGTGCTATGACTCGAGTGACTGACTCGCTACTGCTGGCTGACACGCGCAGGCACTTTCGTCCTCGTCATCACAGACATTCAATTAGTTGGTCTAAAAAGTTGGAGGCCGTGTTACCGGGAAAGGGAATCAAACTAACATACACCGCTGTTTTATAGCCGTGGGGGTTGGGGGGTTAGCTGGGAAACCATCACAGTTGACACAACAAGTTATTGGGGCGGCATGTGGTTCAGGAGGTAGAGCGGGTTGGCTGGTCACCGGAAGGTTGCTAGTTTGATCCCTGACTCCTACTAGCTGTGTCGAGTTGTCACATGAGCAACACACCTCAACCTGACAGCTCCCGACGAGCTGGCTGTCGCCTTGCATGGTTTATACCACCGTCGGTGTGTGAATACGCGCATGAATGGGGGAATGTTAGACAATATTGTAAAGCGCTTTGACTTGCCACTGCTTACAAAAGCATTTTATAAATGCAGTCTGTAGGCAACATCCACAAATGGCAGTAAAGTTGTACCGTTTATATCTGTCCAGTTTGGACCTCTGTGGAGAACGCATTTCCCGGGCCAATATCATCAAGGGTCACAACAGTTTGACGGAAACCAGAGTTGATGAAGCAGAGTGTGAAATATTTTCACAAACACGTGCCCTTATGAAGTGCTGCTCTCTTATTCGGAGCGCCGAGCGTGGTAAGGTCACAGCCTTCAGTGTCACGGCGTAAAAACACGACTTCCCGGTAAATCGTTTTGTCTCGAACATTACATACGCAATCGAACGCTTTGATGAAGCACGTGAGTTGGATGCGTCATGTAATGTGAATCTGGTTTAAAGCTCACCTACTTTGGCATTTCCATCTGATAACAAATGAGCTTATGCAAGAAACATGTAACATTGTTATGACTGTTGTCATCCCGGGACATTGTGTAACACACACAAGCTCAACCAAAATAAACTCTTTGCTCGGAATTTTACTTGACATTTCCTTGCCTATTGTTATTAATTAAGAGTTTCAGGAAGGCATTATTCCGGATGGTTGGGATTCCCACATACACACCCACACACAAACCCACACACACCCACTCACACACACACACACACACACACACGCACGCACACACACACACACACGCACACACACACACACACACACACACACACACACACACACACACACACACACACACACACACACACACACACACACTCCCCCACACACCCCCCATTCCCTAAGCTGAACATCTGAGATGAATTTGGATGACAAGGATAAAAATAAAGTAGAAAAACACAAGCCATTACATGCACTTTATATGACAACTGGCACACTAAACAGGGACTTTCAGACCAACATCTCTTAAAAACAATTGTACGAGAAAGCTACAAATTCCTCCCATGATGTTATGCGTGTGTTGGGAATTCCAGTAAGCCTAGAGACTTCTTTCCCCCCTCTGTTCAGGGAGGCAAGGGTTCGACAACAGAGTACACCTGCCGGAGGCAAGATCGGACAAATAACTCTCTCCTTCTCTCTCCCCTACGGTCTCTCACCCTCCTTCTCTCGCTGTCTCTGCATCTCTCGCGCGCCCTCCCTCTCCCTTCAACCTCTCCCTATCTCCATTTCTGCATCTCTTGCTGACCCTCTCACTCGCCTCAACTTATTCTCTCTCCGTCTCTCTATCTCGCTCTCTTTCACTCTACCTATGTGTCTCTCGCTCACCGTCCCTCTCTCTCTCTTCGCCTTCTGATTTTCTCCTCCCTCACACCCTCACTCTCTCACTTGCCTCTTCTCCCTCTGCCTCTCCCTCACTCGCTTCACCGTATTCCCTCCCTCCCTCTGTTACTCCCATACTTACTGTCTCTAGCTCTCTCTTTTTCAACCACCTCATCTTACCATCTCTCTCTCTCTCTCTCTCTCTCTCTCTCTCCCTCCCTCTCTTATGTTTTTCATTACGCAATACAGTTCAGCCCCTCCCTACCTCTCTTTGCTCAGAGCCCTCCCTCTCTCTCTCTCTCTCTCCCTCCCATCCTCCCTCCCTCCCTCTCTGCCCCTGATATTAATGACACAGCTATCTGAGGCAGCAGTCAGTTCCCCTGCCCGCTCTCGATCCTGCAGGCTGGGCTCTCTTCTCTTCACACACACACGCACACGCACACACTCTAACTCTCTCACTCACACACACACACACACACACACTTTTCACACTCACACACTCTCTCACCAACTGCATAACTGGATACTAACTCGGAGACGCACTATTGCGCAGACACTCTCTCGGCATCAGAGCAGGTACTTTCCTGCAAATTCTAACGGACTTCCTCTCGCTCTCGCTCTCTCTCTCTCTCTCTCTCTCACACACACACAGACGCACGGACGGTTTTGGAAGAGGGCTTTGTGAGTCGATAGCGGAGGTGGCTGCAAGTCTTTTTTTGGACTCTTCATACACACACACACACACACACACACACACACACACTCACTCACTCAGCGTTCGTTTTCCAGCGCGAGCGGGAGCGCGGTAACGGGAACAGAAATGGGGAGCGTATCGCTGGGGGCTCGCGTCGGACTGCTCTACGCGCTGGCAGCGGCGGCGACGGCCGTGGTCCTGGACGCCCCCCAGAGGTGGGACACCAGCGAGCTGCGGACCCCCCCTCCGGCCACCAGCGCCCACGGCGCAGGGGGAGGGGGAGGGGGGGGCGGAGGCGGAGGGGGGTCCTGTCCCCTGAGGCTTCGCCCCGTGGGCCAGTGCTCGGGGTCCGGGGGCGACGGGGACGAGGAGGGCTGCCCCTACCAGCTCACGCTGCCCCCGCTCACCATCCAGCTGCCCAAGCAGTTCCGGATGCTTGAGAGGACGGTGAAGGAGCTGCAGAGCCTGAAGGAGACGGTGGGCAAGCTGAAGAGCAGCTGCCAGGGGTGCAGGGGTGGCGCCGGAGGAGGGGCGTCCTCGTCGTCGGGGGCGAAGGGGGCCGTCGGAGAGAAGCAGCGGCAGCAGCAAGCCGATCAGGGACTTCCCGGCGGAGCCGACCGCGGGGACAGCGGGGAGGTCGCGGGGGACGGGACGGGACGGAGACCGGGCTGGGACCCCCAGGAGCGCCAGGCCGGGACCAGCAGGGAGGACGCGGGGGACGGCGGCGCCGACGGGACGGCGGGGGGCGGGGACGGTTCCACCGCAGGGAAAGATGCGGCGCAGGCCTCCGGGAACATGATTGAGATGCAGGTGAGCTCATGTTTAGGGGACTGTTTGGGCTGCGCGCGTGTGGTGGGGCGTGTGGGGGTGTTGGAGGCTGCGGATGTCATGGTAGGGTTTACTCAGACGGTAGAGGCTTTGTGGTGCTCTGCCTTATCCCTTGAAACTGCCATGTGTGTTTGACTGAATGAGGCTAATACTGACAGTGTAATGTTTTAGTCTGTGGTGTGATAGAATTGGGATTTGATGTTTTATTTCTTTTTACATTTTGGCATAAGCTAAGGGACTTGAAATGAATCCATCAAATATGTAAATATTTGGGCTGTAAACATTTCATCTGATAAGGAATTATTTACTTAATTTAATGACTGCCGTTTCAACACACTCAGGATATCCTAGTTAAAGTTCAACTTTGATTTCTTCATCCACATTCCAGTGGTCACTGTTTCACTAAACACAAGCACACAGACACTTACACGCACACACACACACTTACACGCACATGGCCACATACACACACACACACACACGCACGCACGCACACGCACGCGCACACGCACACGCACGCACACACACACACACTTACACGCACACACACACACTTACACGCACATGGCCATTTAGACACACACAAACTCATACACATGACTACACGCACACGGCCACATACACACACACACACACGCACGCACGCACGCGCACACGCACGCGCACACGCACGCACACACACACACACACACACACACACACACACACACACACACACACACACACACACACACACACACACACACACACACACACACACACAATAATCCAATGAATTAAACAAATAAAGGAAAATGCTAATATTCAGTTATGCTCAACACTGAGTGGAGGATCCTTTTATTCATTCATTTAAATAACAAATTATTCAAATGATTCTGCTCAGCCTGAATCACTGCACCGGAATGCAAATTGGACACTTAAACCCAACAAAGTCCAATATGGCAGCAATCTCAGCGAGCAAATGCTTTCAACACATCAGGCCTTTTCTTCTCCTCTAGCGGCTAGTGTGTGCAACCCATAGAGTTCAACTTACCAATTTTAGAAGTCAAATATGATTTCTGATATTTTTCCCGATCTTCCTCTATTTCTTTCGGACGCAGGTCAAACTGAAACGGATGACGGCCAGCCTGCGTATCGCTCGCAGCCAGATCTACGCCCTGCAAGGGCGAATGGAGGGCCTGAACCTGCTCAACATGGACAACGTCAAGGCCATGATGGACCACAGGGTGGAGAACATCACCGGCATGGTCAACAAGCTCAGCTCCACCTGCACAACCCAGTGTGCGGTGCAGGGCAGCCCGCAGTGTAAGTTCTGATCCAGCCCCCAAATCTAAAGGGCCCATATTACACCACCGGGTGTGTGGGTTGATAAGCCATTACCAGCCGTTTGGAAAATCCTGACATCACAAGTGGGCGTGTCGACCTAGATGTGTGCGTGATAGATCAGTCTACGAGCTAACCCAGTGGACTGTCACAAATGTTGCTCATCTATCCGTCATTACATCTAGGTGGACACGCCCACTTGTGATGTCAGAAGAGGCAGATCCTCAAAACGGCTTGTAATGGCTAATCACACTCACGCCTGGTGGTATAATATGTCACCTTTAAAAACAACGATGGCCATGAGCAGTGGTGCAAAGGGAGGGGAAGCAGGTCGGAAACACGTTGGGGATGGGGATGAGGATGGCTGATTGCTGATTCGAGTGTCCTGATTGTTACAAATCTCTCTGTGGCGGAAGAAATCACGCAGGCGAGGAACCGGGAGGCGGAGAGGGAGAGGGGTAGATTATAGATTTGAAGATTAATTAAAAAGGAAAGACAATTTCGATTATCGTTTTGTGAAACCGTTAATCCTTTAGACCTAAGTCAAGTAAAACTACGCCCAAACAATTTGCGTAAAGCATCCAAACTGCTAATGTTTGTTGGCTTTTTTCTGTTTCGGATGTGTTTGAAATAATTAGGCCTACGTTCCAGAGAAAAACCTTAATGCCTTTGGTCTCTAGTTTGATTGGGCTAATTTTCCATGCCCCTTCATAGACGGAATGGAACTCCATTATTCAAAAAACGGATGAGCTACTTCACAATGAAAACCACCATTGCATTTAAATGCACAGGGTTCTCGCAGCTATAGATGACATAGGGGACCAATCTCTCAGACTAACGACCGAGTTGCCTTCAATGGCTGACTTGTTTCCTGATAGGTAGTCGTACAGTGTGTTTCCCCTGTGGCTGAGCCCATCCTTACCAAGCTCCTCCAATTGATTTAAGTTTTGACAGAGCGTGGCTTTTGCATTGATATTTAAGAACCAACGTCGTTAGGTGCAGTGTTTCTGTGTGTGGGTATGTGCGTGTGTGTATGTGTGTGTGTGTGTGTGTGTGTGGGTTTTTGTGTGTGAGTGTGTGTGGTTGGGGGGGGGGAGGTTGCACGATTAGGGCATTTATTAAACACCCATTCGATATGTTGGCACTGATGTGTTTCACACACACACAAACACACAAACACACAAACACACACACACACACACACACACCCAAACACACACACACACACACACACACAACAAAACACACACACAAACACACACACACACACACACACACACACACACACACACACGCACACACACACACACACAGACCCACACACACACACACACACACACACACAAAAACACACACGCACACCCACACGCACACCCACACACACAAACACACAAACACACACACACACACCCACACACACACACACACACACACACACACACACACACACACACACACACACACACACACACACACCAGGACAATTAGGATGGTAATGGAGGTGCAGTGGCTGCCAGCTCAGATGCTGAACCCAGAGGGGATAGCGGCGTGGTCTTCATCTTCATCTGCAGCACCTCCGCCACCACCTTACCTCCTCACAATCCCTGGCTTTCCACCTCCCCATCAATTGCAGGAACGATTTGCTGTAATGCAATGTCTAGGGCGTCTCTGGCAGACCAGCGCAGCCACAGAATACAAACAAAAAAACACACCCAAAAATAAAGGTCTGGGTAGGGCAGGACAAACATTTTTTGGTGATGAGCTCAGAGTGTAGAGGCAGCGATCCACGCACACGTTTGTGATGGAGGGTCAAATGTTCTAATTTCCTCCTTGCGCAACTACCTCAAGTGTCCAGAACATTCCAGAACGCTCCTTCGTGGAGTCGCTGACTCAGACGAGGGGGAAAAAGGGAGGGAACGGGATGGAGAGTGATAAAACGGGTCTCCTGTTATCTCGCTGTTTGCCTGGTGGCCTCACATCAACGTTGTTGACGGCGCGGACGGTGTGTGTGATGGAGGGACGACCTACCCAACCGTGAAACGGAAAGAGAAACATCCACCGCAGGGTGGACCTTGGGCACAGGAGTCAAGGATTAAATGTATCAGCCGGGAGTTGGGGAGGGGGGTCGAGGAGGTGCTGCTGAAAACTCATTCCGTCATAAATTCAAAGCGTTCCCCCTTTTTCTGGAACTCAAAGCAAACGTCGGGCCGACTTTGAGGGGGCTGCGGGGGGGCTTGGCTAGGGGTTGAAAGGGAATCGTAGGGAGACTGGCGCCCACGCTCTCTGAATTGAAACAGAATCATCTCGGCATGTACCCGTACCAGCCTAGGAGCAGGACTTGGACTTCTTGTGCTTTTACTGTGGGAAAGAAAAAACCCAAAAGACACTGTTATGAGCGTCAGGCAGCAGGCTTTCACTTCTAAGTAGATTAGCGGAGACAGGGAGTGTGAAGGGGATTCCAGCTTTGACTGGACTCCCCCCCCCCCCCCCCCTCATTCTGATTCATGATTCTTTGTGTATTTTCATCCTTTATATGAGCCTCGATCTCTATTTACACCCAGTATAGACACTCATCTTCTCTTTATTTATTTCTCTCTCTTAGGTTGTTTCTCATCTCCAACCCCCCTCTCTCTCTCTCTCTCTCTCTCTCTCTCTCAGCTTTTCTGCATTTTATGGGATGCTCTCTCTGCCGTGACGTTGTTTTGCTCTCCTTCACACTGCTCTTCACGCTCTCCACTCCCATTCTTCTACCTTTACCTCTCTCTCTTTCTCTCTCCCTCTCTCCCGCTCTCTCTCGCTCACTGTGTGTCAGCATTTCATTATCTCTTTCTCTCTCTCTCCAGTCTCTCTCCCTCCCTCCCTCCCTTTCTGTTCTTGTGAGGACTCATTCCAGCGTGAAACAGCTCTCTCTCTCTTTCTCTCTCTCTCTCTCTCTCTCTCTCTCTCGTCGTAACTCGCCCGTTAGCACAAGGTGCATGGGACATATTTTTCTACACAGAAATTGATCAGCGCTGGGCCCACGTTGAGGCACCATTCTGTCACAATTTGCCTCAGGACAAGGCTAGCGTAGGAGACAGCCTAGGACACTGCCTTGGGCACAGACTAGGGTACATCTTAGGAGACAGGCTTGGAAAGAGTCTAGGAGAGGACAAGCTGCCAGATAGACAGACAGACCAAAGGACAGACTGACAGCCACGTAAAGTTAAAACTGAATTTTGGAGTACACCTTTCTTTCTCCCAGGTTACAGAGGGGCAATCAGGGCCACGACACAAAACAACTAAAAAAGTATTTGAAAAGGCATAGCTTCTTTTAACTCTTCAGGGTGCCTTGTGGTCATGATATTGATCGCCTTCCCTCTGCCGATACACAACTTCGCTCCGGGCGATAATGTCCATTTTCAGGGCAGCAGAAGTTAAGGGAAATGAATTCGGCCTTAAGGTTTGAATGAAAAGCAATACATGCTGGCGTTCAGCACCATTACATTAGCGATGAACAGGGGTAAAGGTGTTAAGATGAGAATAGTTTTTTCCCCCCCAAAACAAATTCCATTACACTCACTCGGGAAACACATTTGGCCGCTTTTATGGCTCCAGGTGTTTTCTGTGTCTGGGCTATTACCAGACGTAATGTGAGAATGATAGAACATGTAATGTCCTGGTGCTGGAAACTCACTTCCCTTATCTTTCTCCACGCACAACTGTTATCAGTCTGCGATGCTTCTCAAAGCCAAAGTCCGTTAGCCCAGCTGCCAAACTCAAATCCAATATGTAAAGAAAACTTTGACAAACTGCCATCTCTTGCTAAAATCAACTTAATCGACCTATCAACTGGGAAGCCCGAACTTCAAGGCAACAACGCCAAAGAGGACAAGAATTCAGGAGATCAGTAAATTGAGTCCAGCGAACAAAGTATTATCCGACCCTCTATGCCTTCGCCAGACACTCAACCGCGGTATAAATATTTGCGAGTCAGATATTCGAGTCGGTCTCAAAGTTGTTGACTTTATTCGCTGTTATTTAGGTCACGGGCAGGCAGGCAGCGACCGGCACCAGCTCTCTCTCATCTGGAGGGACGCTGATAGCAACTGGGGCTGGTTACGGTGATGTGAAGCGACAGGAAAAGAGGACAGGCGACAGAATGTACAGTGTGCACTCAAGGGGGCGGTGGGGCTATGAGGAAGGCTCATTAGGTTAGCGTCAAAGAGGGGCATGACTGAATGCCCAACGGCTTTCCCTGCTTCCTTTTTTTGTTTTCATTTAATCGCTCAATGTCACAGCTACGAGCCATAGTAGGTATTGAAGGGGTTGTCCTTTTTTTAATTTCCGTACTCTAAAATAGCATCATCCATCTTCTACCATCTATTTGCATTGCTGTAGCGGGATAGAAGGTAGGACGAACCCACCGATAACATGAAGTTTCCCCAGCTTTTAGCAGCCCGAGTTGTCTTTGCAACTTGACCTTGATATTGTTGCTAGGGGGTTATTAGGTTTGATTAGGATTGAAATCCTCCTCCAATCGCGACCACGTTGAGACAAAGGGGGCTGAATACCTAGGTGCCACTCGCTAACCCTGACGATCTTATCGTGAGTCGTAAGCGACTCAGCAACCGACGGGGTAGAACCGCTCCCAGGGTCCCAAGATCTCTGGTCCCAGCCCGAGTGAATCCCCTTGTCTAATGTCCCAGAGGGGGGGGCGGTGTCTGCCCAGTACTCAGCATCACTGTGTCAGACTGATTTAGTTGGAAGGTTTCGAAACAGTCCCTCAGAAGGTTTTCTGAGGAGTGTCAGAGCAAGCAAGACCTTTTTTTTATAATCCCATTTTGAGTCCCCTTTCATTTTTTTCCGGGGGAGTAACGCCAGGCTTAAGGACCCTGTAGCGTTTCGGGTTTTGTGGTTCTATCCGCACGGCGGCATGCGGTTTGCTGCCAGGGAGGGGGGGGGGGGGGGGGAAGACAGGCGGACAGGAGTGCTGATTGGTGGAAGGAAGAAAGGGGTTGCTTTGCGTGGATGTCAGGACTGGAAAAAGATCTCCATAAAAATTGCAATGGATGTCTGCGTGAATGCCTTTAGAGTTGCGGGGGAGTTCTGAATGGCTCGGGGTGTGACAGAAGTGTAATGCTCATCAGCTTACATCCTGGGGTGAACTACCTCTCCGTTCGGTTTCGGTTAACACTTTTCATCGTCGGATGGAAAGCTGATTCTTCTTTTTTTAAACTTCTCGTTTAGTTTTTTATATTCTTTTCGCCAGCGGCTTCTTGATTACACAAGTTTATTGAAGGGCGCGGAAAATGAGAAACTACTTTCTGCAGGGGCGTGGGATCAATGAACGAGCTCGTTCAATAGATACAGACATTGTAATTTTATGCTTGCTGAACTACACATAGCGTAGTCTGTAGTCTGCAGAGAAATCATTTTATCAAGTAGATGCCCCAGCGAAATCCATAGCGCTTAGACTGGAGGGAATTACTAGAATGATGTGTTCGATAAACAACAATGGCTTTTGCCCTTATGCTTACAGGACTCATGTTGAAAAGGAACATCTTTTTTTTTGCTTAAAACTTAAAAGGAAAAGTCTACTCCACCCCTTCTCAAGTCCCCAGCCCTCTGGCTCTTTTATTTCCTGCTACAATGATTGGACTATGATAGAAGACTACGTTAAGCATTCTGCTAACGTGGTCCGATGGACCCTGTCACGCTGCACCACAATGTTTTTACAAACTTGGTCAATGCAGCACTTTCTTTTTCATTTTTTTTTGCAGTGACTCCAATTTCGATTGTATGCTTTGATTGCTCTCAACCTCACTCGCAAGGCACTCCGGATAAAACATTGACAGCACATTTTAGTAATTTAGCACACTCTCGCTTTTTTTTTAATCCAAAGCACTTTACCAAGCGAGCTGAGAACAATAATAAAAAAAAAACATGCACCCTTAATGACTAAATGTAATGCGTTCAAAGAGCGGCACTGAGTAAACCAATGCGATTGTGCCGTTTGTCCAAAGCAGTCATCCTGGCGCCCAGGGACTGCTCGGAGTACAACGTCCTGGAGGAGAGGAAGAGCGGCGTGTACCGCGTCACCCCAGAGGCGAGGAACGGCACCTTCGAGGTTTTCTGCGACATGGAGTCGTACGGCAGCGGTTGGACCGTCATCCAGCAGAGGCTCAACGGCTCCGTCAGCTTCAACCGCACCTGGCTCGAGTACAAGAAGGGCTTCGGAAACCTCCGGTACGTACCGTGTGGCGCGGGGTAGCGTACTTTTGGCGGGAAAATAACTTCGCCGGGGTTGGGAGAGCTAGTGATTACGGAGATAAACTATCCCTAGGAGTCTTGCCGCATGTCTTTTTTGGCACTTCTCGCATGCTTTCTTTTAACCATTTCTGAAATGTGAGTTCTGATTTCCTGTCTCCATGGAGACCCCACTGGTTTCAGTGATCAAACCGAAACCACATTGGGTTTAATACAAGTTTGTCTTCAAACAACTTCTGTCTCAGCAAGAAACATTTTTCACTGACTTAAGTATGCTCCCTGCATAGGGAGGCGGGGTTTTTCAGATTGTGGTTTATGTTTAGTAAGTGGGTCCCAGTATGGGGTCCCAGTATGGGGATCCAATGTCATATTATTTAAAAGATATATCTTGTCTTGTCTGTTTGGTTTGATCATGAGTGTGTTTGAAGACTTAAAAGCGGTAAATACTGTATTGACAGTATACATTGTTCATTGAGAAAATTGTTAATGTAAATTCAATGGACACTGTAATGACAAAGCAATATTTCCCTTCCAATTGAACTTTTTGGAGGGCGCTTAGGCAGAATAACCTCTGCAGGGTCGCATCATTAAAACATTAAGAAGCTCCTGCCAAATCCCCTGCTCTCTCGAAAATGATTTTATCCCTAATCTTGTCTTCACACTTTAATATTAGCACCGGCTCACAAATGGAGGATATTATTGAGTTATTAGTTGCTCGTTAAACGCTGAGTGCCGTCCTAGAAACTGTGTAAATCCATGTGTTTTGGTGAACCAAGGTTCACCGCTGCCTGTGTGAATTGATTCTTTTTGCTCAAATGCCAGAAGAGGAGAGAAGGAAAGGGCACAGGGTTTGCTTTAGTTATCGTGGGCACCCGCCTTCGTATCGACAATCTCTGCGCACACAGGTTTCGGGGCCATATTCTCTCTGGCGATACACACATTTCGGAGACAGAAATTATCCCTATTTTTCAATTTTTCTCTGTGCTGCTGTTTGTATGGATTCCATCTGGGAGAAAAAAATAAAAAATGAAGATCAAGTCCACGGCCCCGCTGACAGTGTGGAGATATATTATAGCAAAAACTCATCGGCAAAACACTTTTCTTGTTCCCCTCGTTTCGTCTTGCTCTGCTCTTCCTTCACTGCTTCATCTTTTATACCCTCCTCCTCCTCTGCTCCCTCCTCCTCCTCTTCCTTTCCTCATCCTATTCTCCTTTTCCTCTCCTCCACCTCATCGTCTCAGCAGCTAACCGTATCCGATTGCTTATCGAGTCAGGCAATGCGATGCTCCATCTTTCAGTTCATTTTGGTTTCCTTATATACATTATATATATATCACCACCCTCTCCTCCTCCTCTTCCTCCTCCTCCTCCTCCCCTCTATGGTACAGTGGAGAGTTCTGGCTGGGCAACGACCACATCCACCTGCTGACCAAGGCCAAAGACATGATCCTGCGCATCGAGCTGGAGGACTTTGAGGGGGTGCGGGAGTATGCCAAGTTTGACCAGTTCTACGTGGCCAACGAGTTCCTGCGCTACCGCCTCTCGATTAGCGGATACAGGTGCGTCATTTCTTGTAGTACCGGTCGAGTTCCCCGACAAGGGGGTCAAATTCTTTGTACTTTGTCGTTCGTTGTTGCAATTTGTCGTTCGTTGTCGGAATTAACAATTTGTCGTCTTTGAAACGTAGAGTAGAGAAACGTCATGCAGCATTTTCTCTGTCAAAGGGCTAGCCCGTAAACAATATAATCCCCAAACCTAAAACAGCGTTTTCATCGACTGACTTACTGTTCGATTCTGTATTCGTCCTTGTGCATATTTGCAGTTTTACTGCGCTCCGAAACGCAGAGCCAAAACTGCATTTACCGTGACTCAAAGGAACAGGGCGCCTTTTGAAATAAAAACTAAACATCTTACTGTTGACCGTTTACCATTTCAGCGGCACGGCAGGGAACGCCCTCATGTTCAACAAGCAGTTCAACCACGACCAGAAGTTCTTCACCACGCCCGACCGCGACAACGACATGTACCCCTCCGGCAACTGCGGCTCCTACTACAGCTCGGGCTGGTGGTTCGATGCCTGCATGTCGGCCAACCTCAACGGCAAGTACTACCACAAGCACTACAAGGGCGTGCGCAACGGCATCTTCTGGGGCACCTGGCACAACATGTCCACGGAGTACTACCCCACCAATTACAGGCAGGCCTTCAAGACGGTGAAGATGATGATCCGGCCCAAGAACTACGCCCCCTAGAGCCCCGGAGGCGGATGTGCGGATGAAGAGACACTGGGGGGGGTAGGGGGGGGGGAGGCTGCGGGGAAAGGCAGACCCCCAAACCTGGACGGACGGATGAGACGACTTATCACGGGCGGACACAAATAATGAATTAGAGTAGGCACTGGACCAATAGACATTCTGCGAATTATGTATATATATACAGTCCACGCATCTATACATGCATATGTGTAATACACAGATTAAAAACAAGTGACCCACAATGGAGCAGTCTGGAGCCAGAATGGAAGCATATGTGAAAACGTAATTGAGCAGAACAATTAATACAACGAATGTAACCAAGTCCATGAACGACAAAGGATCAATAGACAAATAAATGCACAGCGTAAAAGCTTATAATTTCAAAGACACCGATAGTCAGAAGGAAGGTCATGGTGAGATAGTGATTTGTAGGCTTACAATCTGTGCGTTTGTTTCACTATTTCGATGACATTTGCTTTGCTCTCTCGTTCCCATGGCTCGATGCTTTAAGCCTGGTCTAAGGGCTTTGGATAAGAATCAGATATGAATACCAAAATGGTAAAAGCTATTTCAAGATTCTCCGCCTGTGATGAATTTGCTAAAGCTGTCCTTTTGGGAGAATATATAATATTGTTTACTTCGGCCCGCATTTATATTTGATGTCATATAGGCAGTCGATGTTTGGTATCGATGGAGACGGCTCTTGTGGTTGCAAAGTGTTGACTTAGTGTCTTGTTTTAAGGTTAAGCCTTCTTTTTTTGCAGCTCATAAAAGTTATAACAGGCTCAAGAAAGCAGGAATGAGGGAAGGTTTGGTCGATTGATAAAACGTTGTGATATATCTCACGAAGCACTCTGTGAAGTGTTGAGATCTATTGAGCTGGGCTATTATCCCCACCGTTCAGAGAGGTGCTCAAGAATGTCCAGACAACCATTTAAAATCCTTCAAAAATGTCAAAGACAAACCATAACTTACATTTATTCCATGCTCTGGACATGTCCCAAAAAATAGCTATTCTTACTTAAAAATACGCTGAATCATCGCATCATGTTTGAGATTTCATTTTTTTGGTATCACTCACTCTTTTTGAATACTATGAAACAATGATAGCATCTATCCTGAACATTTGGGTATTATCGCAGAGCTGGTCGTAAGGCACAGCAGATTGTGTTGCACTGAAGCGAGGAAACTTTTCATCTGTGCTCCGTCAAACTGGCACAGAAAATAATTAGGGAGTGTTTTCTCTACAGTGAACTTGAATCTTCATGATATGTCTTTTTTCTATCGTAAATATATTTAAATTGCCAGCAGTGGCATTAAATACAAACTTTAGTGACTCAAACATCTAGCACGATTGGCTACGTCATTAAAATAGACATTGAATGTTAACTTTAATAAGGCATGTCTTTAGTATGAGTCCACGTTACAGAGGAAACCACTTTGTAATTTCGTCAGAGATCTGGTAACCTACTTTCACCATTTTACAAGAAAATAGCTGTTGGTTATATGCCAATCCTTTGGATTAATTGGTTTTGATTATGCAGATTTATTTTACAAGAGCCATGAAAATTTGAATGCGCTCCTTTCTACTAAAAACTTAGCTCAATGTCAGGGTTTTTTGTTACGAAAATGAGGCAACACATATAATACTAACACTATACTGCCACCTTGTGTTCACGTATGATAAAGCATTACTTAATCGGCCAGAGAATAAATAGGGTTTATCTATTCTACATGTGTACAGTATTTATTTTACTTTGGGTGCGTATAGCTTTTCTATTTTTAGGGTCAAACAAGGAGAAGTGGACTGTTGATGTACGACAATGTGACCCACAATATGTTTTTGGATCCTTCATGAATATTAATGCCTGCAAATTAAGAGCTTTGTGTTTGTACAATGTCAAGCTTTTTTATCACTCATCTTGCCAAAATCTATCATGCCAAAAAAACAACATGCTGTTACCTTTTATATCAAAACGACAATAAAGTTTCAACCACGTGTTTGTGTATCTGTATACCTGTTTTGTGTGTGTGTGTGTGTGTGTGTGTGTGTGTGTGTGTGTGTGTGTGTGTGTGTGTGTGTGTGTGTGTGTGTGTGTGTGTGTGTGTGTGTGTGTGTGTGTGTGTGTGTGTGTGTGTGTGTGTGTGTGTGTGTGTGTGTGCATGTGTGTGAGTGTATGGCTGTGTGATTACTGGTACATAAAAAAGCTCAAAAACCACCATGACCTGGCATTCAACACAAACTTGTAATTCATTGAGACACAGCTCTCTCTCTCTCTTTGATTAAACGCTCTATTACCGCGGATATTTCTCCATTTAGAATGTAATTGCCTCTCCTACCTCATCCAAACACTGGAAAGCTGGGCTGGCAGAAATGTCCATTTCAAGCGCCAAGGCCCTTGCAGGTATTTCATCCTCTTCATCCTCCTCCTCCTCCTCTTCCTCCTGCTCCTCCTCCTTCTCCTCCATCTTCTCTCCCTCCTCCTTCTCCTCCTCCTCCTCCTCCTTCTCCATCACCAGCTCTACTGATCCAGACCTGTCCATGCTGGATTTGATTGTAAAGCAGAGCACTAACTCGATTTCCCATCTGTTGTCCATGAAGGAGCCATGTGATTCAACTAACAGACATGAACCATCCCACCATGAATGCAAGTCGGTTTCGCGTCAGCTTTAGCTTTAATCAGTAGGCGCCGTTCGTACTGTTGGCGTTTGTCAACAGTCAGCCTAACTTTTGTATTTCTTTTTAGTATTATGATTTATCCTTGGTAATTATACGTTAGTTCTTACCTTTCTGCGTTATTTGGAGACTGTACATAGGAAAACGGAGCAGCTAAACACTAGTTTAGTGTTGATTTCGTCGCTGAGTCAAATCACTGCTACCTCTGTTTGTCAGCGGGAGCCGGTTTGGTTGCCACGACAACGGCTTCCCGTAGAGGCTTCCAAGAAAACAAATGTTTTATTTTAAAGCAATTTTTATTTTATTTATGGTTTATAACGAAGATAACCAAATAAATCTATGATAATTATCCTCAAAGTGATTATAAACTGCGCACAAATTAGAATTTATCACAAGGAACCCTATTTGTACCCTTCCCGAAGTTAACCAGCAGGTGGCGCCAAACTCTTATTGACACCACAGCATCGTTGAGTATGACCACACAGAATCAGGGACTCATGTGGCAGCTGGCTGCATAGTTTTTGATGCAAGAGGATGGGAAACTAGAATAGTAAAACACATCGAAATCAAAGCAGATTCTACGTGGGCGTCTGGAACCCAGGGGCTAAGGTGAAAGCAATGGAGATGATGATGTAATCGTGAGATTCCTCCGGGCGTCTTTCCCACCATAGACCCTGAGAGCTGGCATAGCATTCAACAGCTGCAGAGACATTACAGTTCACCAGTGTGTGTGGGTGGGTGTGTGCGTGTGTGTGTGTGTGTGTGTGTGTGTGTGTGTGTGTGTGTGTGTGTGTGTGTGTGTGTGTGTGTGTGTGTGTGTGTGTGTGTGTGTGTGTGTGTGTGTGTGTGTGTGTTTGTGCAGCCCCTTATCATCTTTGAAGTTTAGACTCATGTTTCTTTGGAAAAGGCGTACACACATATGTTCCTTATTCCAAAATCATTTGCCTCCCTGACTTCATTAGCAGCACTTTGCGTTTTATTTTCAAAAGAAAACTTAAGTGGATTTTGTCAAAAAAGAGTTATGGACATAGTCATGTAGGTAATATGCAAACTTGTGTTCACACGTGTGAGTGTGTGCGAATAGAATAAAATAAAATAAAATAAAATAAAATAAATACAAATAGTGAGTAGGTGCAAATATACAATGTACTATGCATCCAAAATCAACCACTTAAAATCTGTTTACATTATAAGTGTGTTTATAACATTGAATATATATAAGTTGCATTGGAAGAACCAAATCTGCTATATCTTATAGAACGGGAATGTGAGTTTATTTTGTTCCGTTGCTAGAAAAAGAAAGTTGTTTTCAAAAGAGAAGGTTGGAACTTCTCACGCTATGGCTGTCCTCCTCAGAAACCAGAGAGCAGCTCACCACAGTTTATTCTCAACCAGAACAAGTCGGCTACTGGTTTGGGGAGGAAAAGCAATGGATTTATGTTTGGCTGAGGACGCTGCTAGAATTCAACTTGAGTTCCCTCCAACATTCACAATGTGCCACGGGCTGCAGTTATGATTTCCTTTTAAAAACATTTGAACCAAGGCAGTGGCAGTTTTATTTTAACGTTTTCGTCTACTCAATGTTCCAGCTACAAGGATAAAATGTTTGTTTGGTATTTACAGTTTTTATATGGATTGCTGTTATCCCCAATCATAATCATATCCATAATCAATCTGTCATGAAACATTGTTCATCCGAATGACCCAGTGGTCCGGAAGATAGGTCAACAGAATAAGTGTTAGCCTGTTTGAGTCGTAGTATTTTTCAGATTTTTCACAGCAAACAGATTGACCAACTATTCGAATGACTCACAGCCAAATTGAGATCATTTTTATTTTATCATCACAGTTCAGATGAAACTGTAATGGCTGACCTTGCAGAACAGTTGTAGGCCTCAGAGATCACAACACGTATCCAGACCTATGAGGTTGGGGGGGAGGGGGATGCCGGTGGTTTGGAGGAGTTTGGTGTTCATCTAAACATACATTCAGTATTTAGTATAACATAGTGAAGGGTTTCTGAGGAGCTCTAGTCGCTGAAGTGTGTGTATGTTTGTGTGTGTGTGTGTGTATGTATTTGCATCTCTGTGGGAGTGTGTGCTTGCATATATCAATGTCTGTGCATGCAAGCGTCCGCGTGTGTGTGTGTGTGTGTGTGTGTGTGTGTGTGTGTGTGTGTATGTGTGTGTGTGTGTGTGTGTGTGTGTGTGTGTGTGTGTGTGTGTGTGTGTGTGTGTGTGTGTGTGTTTGTGTGTGTGTGTGTGTGTGTGTGTGTGTGTGTGTGTGTGTGTGTGTGTGTGTGTGTGTGTGTGTGTGTGTGTGTGTGTGTGTGTGTGTCTGAGTCTGTATGTGTATGTGAATGAGTATGTGTATGTGTGCATGAGTGCTTTATGTGAATGCATGTTGTAATGTTACGAGAGGCCAATTACAACAGTTCCCCCTGCTGGCTGAAGTACTACGGTTCAAGACGGCTTCACGTAGAAGACTACAAATCCCACAAGCAGCGAGACAAGAGGAAACAGAGCAATTAAGCAGCACACCTGGATTACATCAACACTAACGACGACTTGGATTTGAGAAAGACAAGAATCTGGTAACTTTGCTTACATTGTTTTGAGTTCAATCATAACTTTATTTGAGTTAACTTTTGTGTGTTGTTGAGTTATAAATAGAAGATGGTTTTTACTTCAAACCCTTGTTAAAAGGAAAACAGGATTTTTTAACATTGTTGAGATTGGTCCAGTATTGAGGGAGAACGATTTGTGTGTGTGTCTGCTGTGTGCGTGCTTGTTTCTAAGCATGCAAGTGTGTGTGTGTGTGTGTGTGTGTGTGTGTGTGTGTGTGTGTGTGTGTGTGTGTGTGTGTGTGTGTGTGTGTGTGTGTGTGTGTGTGTGTGTGTGTGTGTGTGTGTGTGTGTGTGTGTGTGTGTGTGTGCGCGTGCGTGCGTGCGCGTGTGTGTCCGTTCCACATGTTGTTGTGTTTTCTATATTAATCACTCGCCAGTTAATCTAAGAGGCCTTTGGAAAAACTTAGTCCATTCAGCATCTCTGTTTTTTTAATCTCTTGGATTGTTGTCACGACAACTGCTGCCCGGGGACTGAGATCTGCTTTTACTACCACTTGAGAAGCACAGGTGTTCTCTGTCTCTATGTGTGGGTTTTTTTGGGTCTATGGTAGGCCTATATTCGTGTACACTCATGCAAAAGTGAAATGTCCACATATATGTGATCACGGCCCTGTTGTATTCATAGTTGATTGTGCTTCATGCGTGGTCTATGAACACCCTTTTAAAACTGTTTATTTTGATTGTATTTAATAATCAAGGGTATTCCAAGCCGTCAAATCCCTCGTAATAACTGTTCAGTCCTTTGTCTAAAAGTCTGGAATCTGGAGTTCAGTCATTAGCAGCTTTTTTAAATTAAAGTAACACAACCAAGAGATCAGCAGGGAAAACTCCATCCTACTGACCTGAGCGCTTTGCTGAGTTTATGCTCACCGGAGCAGTAAGAGTGTGTGTGAAAGGGCTTCTTTCCATGGAAGTCTCTTTTAGTTTGAGCTCATTAGCCTCTCCTCAAGTTTCAGAACCACCCCACTGTATACAACGTCCCCTCTCGACTCTGCCCTGTTGCGATGGGATGGTTGAGCCGTCACCATGGTGACCGGGGTTAAAGCAATGTTCTGGCATAACGCGATCCCGATAATAAAAAATACAAATGTGATACACTATTAAACACAATTTCAAAAGACGGACGGGGCCGAACCCAAATGTGTCTGTTTCATGATTCACCCTAAGGTGCAAACATGAAAGGCCCCCAGTAAAAGTTATTGATGGTGGAAACAAGAGTACAGCGTGACCTTGACTGATTTGTCAGGGTTTCTTTGTTGTTGCAATGCCTTTCATCCAGGGCCACTCTACGAATGTCAGCTGGTATTAAAGTAAAAGCACCAGGACCCTCCTGTCCTCTTACCCGGAGCAGTGAGTGAGTAAGTGAGTGAGTGAGTGAGTGAGGAGGTGTTCGAGAGAGATATACAGTGAGTGAGGTAGTGAGTCAGAGAGATAGAGATACAGTGAGTGAGGGAGTGAGTGAGAGAGAGAGAGATACAGTGAGTGAGTGAGCGAGTGAGTGAGAGAGAGAGAGCGAGTGAGTGTGAGAGAGAGACTATAATAACAGATCCTTCATGTGTTCATAATACTTCAAAATCCTCGCTTTTACCATTAGGGTTGCCATGGTACCACACCTAATGGTCAAACACACAGATAATAAGAAGGGGAGGGTATTCTCTCTACCCCTCTTCTTCCTCAGCGTCTCTTGGTTGGGAAAAGGCCGGATTATGATTGGTGAAGGCAGTGCTTTGCCGAGGAGCCAAAACCTTGCTATTCCAAAAGCAAATATAATTTAGTAACACTTTTGGGGTTGATTAATTAGCTGTTAAGTCACAAGGGAATAATTTTCATGTGTGTTCACTGCCGATGACAAGAGCAGATTAAATTTATTCACGCTCTCTCACTGTGCATGACGATCACGCGATCCCTGATTATAGATTATACAGATTGTTATGCGAGTTATGCGAAAGTTCCAGGAAATAAAACAACACGAAAGTGAAGAGAAAAGTAATGAAAATGTGCATGGTTGTCTTGGACTCCTTCGTCACGGTGACGGTCACACATGGAGCGTCTCCGCGGCAACGCAACCCTATTCCGGCTGACAGCCGTCAGCCAACGGCTGGTTGTTCTAAGCTGTGCATCGGTTCGCCTGTCTGCTGAAGGCAGTGATGGTTGATGGAGGGGGTAGTCGGGAGGGCTGCATATGTCTCAGCGTGCATCAACACAGCTGTTTTCGCAGCTGTGTGTTTTTAGGCAACTGAGATGCGCGTACGTTGGTCTTAAAGTTTGTTGTTTTTATTCCACGCATCCACCCGTCCACCCATCCATCTCTTTGTTTTTTCTACTTAGTGTTCTGCTTTTTAAAGGGGTGATATTATGCCAGCAGGTGTGAGTTTGATCAGCCATTAAAAGCCATTTGTGCCTAGATGTATGATGGATAGATAAGCAACATTTTCCTCAGCCCACTGGATAGGCTTGTAGACTGATCTATCCATCATACATCTAGGTGGACACGCCCACTTATGATGTCACTCAGGAATATGCCGTTTTTCAAACGGCTTGTAACGGCTGATCACACTCACACCTGGTGGAAAAATATCACCCCTTTAATGACATCAAATTTCACATCCAGGTTCATTTACGCAGAGAGACGAACCCGTGTTTAATTAAACGGCGCCCCCCTAGAAGGCTCAACCTGGCAAGTATAATCACAGATTTCCATTATCCCTTTCACCTATATCCAATATCTAATCAGTCAGTTGGCTTTTGATTTGACGTCGACGGAAGGTCAGTCTTAATTAATGACAAACAGATGCGCTGCCATTAGCGTGCGTTCTGAGAAGCTCATTACTTGTTAATTTGAGTTTTACCGTCATTAATCCAGATTTCTGGCTCCCTCGGTTTGTATAATTTCTAGTATTTTTCAGCGAGCTTTCATGGCAGAGTTTGGGGCGATGCTGGCAGAGGCTGAATGCTCTTCCTTGTGGCCTACCGGTTTGTAAATTGCACATCCTAGCCAGTCTAAATCAATGGGGGCCGTTGGGGGTGACTAAAGTCCTGTTTTGAGGTGGGGGCTGGGGTTGGGGTTGGGGTTGGGGTGGGGTTGGGGTAGGGTGGGGGTGCCGGCCTGGTCATCTGCCAACCTGCCTGTTCCACCCCCTGCCTGCCCGTCAATCTCCCTGCCTGTCACTCAGCAATCCAGTCTGCAGGTTCCTCGCTTTCCAGCTAGCTCCTTCGTCCCCCACTCTCTGCTCCTCCAGGCTTTACCAGCCATCGGCCTTCCCTTTCCCCCTTTGCCTTCGTCTGCCAGGCTTTCCCGTCGCCCATCCTCAGTCCCTGGAAACCCTGACAATAAACCTCTTTCATTATTCCTTCCACTCCGATGTCCGCGTTTGGGTCTGCACGACTCGATCATAACCCTCTATTTTCGTGGTTGCCATGACTCTTCGATTGGCTAGTAGACTTCTTGTCATTCCTTCAGCCGCCAGCTCCTTCCTGCTCTCTGCTCCTCTCGTCTGTTTGGTTGTTATTCTCCCTCCTGCTCTATCGTCTCTGTGCTTATCTTGTCTCTGGGAAGCAATTTGTGGCAGGTATAGCAAAGGAGGCCATCTCTGACTGGAACTCAAACACACACATGCCACAGACAGACAAAAGCATCCCCTTTCCGGGGTGGCTTGTGGTTGCACAACAAAAGAAGCTACAAAATAAACTGAAAGTTAATTGTGAACCAGACAAGTAGCGGTAGAGTTTATCCAGGCAACATATTTTGTCTCTGCATGGCCGTAGTTTATCAATTAATAACAAAATGTAATTCACTCTTGCAGATCACCAACACAGCTGCACACACTGTGCTTGAAC
>NC_044066.1:20374081-20389081 GCF_902167405.1 Gadus morhua | reverse complement strand
AGGTTCCTGGGGGGGGGGAAGTACGTTGGATCTACTGTAGCCTGAGAGAGATCAGTAGAGAAGGATACGAACGCGGAGGTAGCAGCAGTCCTACTGTGTGCAGGCGTCGGATACACGAAGAGGCACGGGGGAATGCTGTTAGGAAGCAACAAAGAGAATTCCCAGGATGGATCCGGTGAAAGGCTTGGCAGACTAACAAACTCTTTTTTTTCGAGATATGGAAAAACTAAGGTTTACTGGGAAAACGCAGGTCCCTATCCACACCAGGATAGGGACTCCAACAAGTGGGAGGGAGGGAGGGAGGGAGGGAGGGAGGGAGGGAGGGAGGAACGGTTTCGGTGGTTAGAGGAATGGGGAATGCGAAAGAGGAAGAATGATGGGAGGAGGTAGACAGTGCGAGAGACATTGGTAAGGAGGGAGGGAGGTATCGATGGAGAGTACAGGTGGAAGAAGGGGAGAGTTGGAGGAGGGTGGGGGGAGGGACGGGAGGGGTCGAGGAAGACGGAGGAGGTTATGTGAGGAGAATCAGGAGTGGAACAGCATGGTGGGGAGGGGCATCGGAGGAGAAAGATGGAGCGATGAGGACAAGGGTAAACGGAACAACATAAGATCAAGGTCATGGAGGAGAGGAGCGGACACTGCCAACTTTTCAATATTTGTATCTGATTGATTGATCTCAAGTCTTCTGTGGGAGTCACTGCAGGTCTCAGTAATCCCATTGTTGGAAAGCAATTTTATTCAAAACACAAACACCTCTCCACCTCTTATTAGTTTTGGTCTTAATATGATTATGTTTGTAAGATTAATGTTTCTGCTGTCGCCACAGATGTCTGGTGTAAAGTCTGGCCATGGAAAATGGCTGTCTCTCTGACTCATAATATTCTATTGATTTCTTGCAGCCTTCTTTTATGGTGATGTTATGTTGCTGTGCTAGCATATTACTACCCGGTCTCATATCAAAATGTGTAATAGCTATGTTGCTCCACACCGCCAAACGTGTTCGTTTTATAATAACGGCTCTTAAACTGTGAGAGGCCTACGTTTTATTGGCCTATTCACTCTATTGGACTGCCAGCATGTCACATGTCTGTCAAGTTTCTGTCTGTGAAACCAAAACAAGATGGCTGCCCTCCTTTTATTCTCAGTGGAAAATGCCAAATTCAATAAGGCATCATCAACGTGGCTCATTTTAATCCATAAATCACTCTCCAAGCTTTTTGGATAAAAGCATCTGCTAAAGGCCCTAAATGTACAATGTAAATGTTACGGCCTTGGAACAAGGTTGCCTCAGGGAAGGAACCTTCCATCTCAAAAATGGTTTCCAGCACACTCCGATCGCCCAGGTCTCGCGGGCCACACTATTCAGAGAATACGTCAGAAAAAGCTGCTGGTTTGGCCTTGATTTTGTCTGCAGGTGCTAAAAGTGCATATCTTTGATATGATATTATTTGTAACCCAGGCGTGTAAACGCAGCTATAACATTTCAATATTAGGTCATTTCATACCCAGAAAATATTGTTCCCCTGTTCTATTCATTCAAAAAACCAAACATGCTTCCAAAGCTCCACTAGCAGCTAAAACACAGGTTGATGTAAGAAGTACTTTGGGTTTCAGAAACATTGCGATTTATCGTTATCATTCAGGCGACTATAAAATGCAAAGACAATGATGCAAACACCATGAAGCTGCATGGTCTCCACGGAAACAGTGTCCATAGCAATCCCGTAGCAACCATAGAAAACTTTGCTTTCCAACAGTTTTCTGGCAAGGAGAATATTTGTAATAATTGACTAAATAAGTATCAGTTACATTTATGAGCGAAGATTATGAAAATAAACTTTATCGTGAGAAATGTTATCGAAACATTTGTATTATATTTATATAATACATATAGGCCTATATTGAGCAGCAGTTGTAACAAAAACAATTACTGAAAGAAGAAATACCTAATCTGCAATCTGCATAAACTATAGGCCTACAAACATGTAAGTATTGTTGCTAAACCTATCCTGTGCTGTTGCTTGGTCTTTATGCTATACTATCATTCAAGCATTTATTTGGATGGCATGTTTTGGAAACTATGAACGAGTTTGAATGATCTTACATGATGTTACCTCATTGTCCAACATTTTTGGTTTTCTTGCAACACAAGGTAGCTATACAAATTATAAGAACGCTTTTAAAATACTAATAAATAAAACCATAATGGGTTAATGGAACCGAGAATAAAAATGGGCCGACAGGTTTATGGAAGTTAAAATTAAAGGAGAAAAAGGAAATGAAATGTGGACGCCAGGAAATTGTATAAAAAATTGATTCCTCTTTCAATAATATTTAATGTTCTGTGAAACTCACCTAGGGATCTATTTTGGCTATTTGCTAGCTTGAGCTATCATGGATATACTAGTCTTGAGTGCAACGTTCTAACGCTAATGGTGAAATATGTGCTGAGGTTAGCAAGATTAGGTAAGCTTGTTTCTGGAATGGCGGCCAAGAGACGGATGATGCCAGACTCACCATTGCTTTAACATTATCTGGGAAAAAAAAAACAGAAAACCACAACACAAGGATCACATAACACTATGTTTAAAGTGTTTAAAAAAAAGCAGTGTGTGCATGTAGTTTAATCGACGTTGCTTTAAACAAGCTCTCTTGCTCTCTCTCTTTCTATGCCTCACACAATCATTGTGTTTGTGTGTTTGTGTTCCTCTCTCACATAAGCACACTTAAGTGCTCTCTCTCTCTCTCTCTCTCTCTCTCTCTCTCTCTCTCTCTCTCTCTCTCTCTCTCTCTCTCTCTCTCTCTCTCTCTCTCTCTCTCTCTCTCTCTCTCTCTCTCTCTCTCTCTCTCTCAGATTTAACCCAAACACAATATCTATATCGGTGATAATAATAGAAACTTTCCAATGGGATATTTCCAATGTTTTCTTCCCACCAATTCCCACCGAACAATTGATTTGTTGTGGAGCAGGAACAACAGCCAAATCCTCCAACGTACCCATTAATCTGGCATCTGGTAACATTGTCGGGCACAGCACTGCCAACCAAAATAAGGGACTAAATTATCCTATTTATGTACAACGATATTATGATGTGCCTTAATGTCAAGGAGATGAATCAAAGAGTCCCTGCTTGTAACTTTACTTTAAAGAGTGATTGGGTTTGAATTCTGAAAGAATTCTGAAAAGTTTGTGTGTGTGTGTGTGTGTGTGTGTGTGTGTGTGTGTGTGTGTGTGTGTGTGTGTGTGTGTGTGTGTGTGTGTGTGTGTGTGTGTGTGTGTGTGTGTGTGAGCATCCATGCAAGCGTATACTTGTGTGTGCGTGGCTCAGCATGTCTGTGCATGAGAAAAGATTGCTGAGAGAAGTGTGTGTGTGTGTGTGTGTGTGTGTGTGTGTGTGTGTGTGTGTGTGTGTGTGTGTGTGTGTGTGTGTGTGTGTGTGTGAGTGAGAGAGCATCCATGCAGGCATGGGCTTGTGTGTGTGTTCATCAGCGTGTCTGTGCATGCCTGAGCATGAGAATAGATTGCTGACAGAAGTGTGCGTGTGTGTGTGTGTGGGGGGGGGGGGGTAGCAACACTTATAGACAGAAGAAAAAATACACTGCGACACACGGCATTAGCAGACGGTGACCCCTGAACGACCACACCCTATTCTTAGCAGATAAAGATAAGGGGGGGGGTGGGGTTCGAGTTAGCTCAAAGCTGGGTCCAAGCAGCAGACCACCAACAGACACCCAAAACCGATCTCATTAAAGCAGTGGCTCAAGACGGCTCTCGTAAAACCAAAACACCAATCCTGTCGCGTTGTCTATCTGTAAAAAAGCGGGGCGGGGGGGGCGGGGGGGGGGGGTGAGGTCATCGCGGCTCCGTGAGGTTGGGCTCCGTTTATAGAACCCAACGTAAATAGAGTCCTGTTTAACATTCTTCCTCTCAGGTCATTAATAACAGGGCCGTCGGAGTACACCACTGGACATCCAGAGACTGAGCGGTGGCCGGGGGCCGTCGGTGTGTCGGGGACAGAAAGGATGAGACACCGTATAGCTCTGATTTGACGGTTCCGTTCTGCGGAACGGCGACGGACGGTTCCGTAGCCGTTCCGCTGCGATCGATCATCAGGCTATTCGTCGGCCCTGATTGGCTTCACGGTGTTAAGTCGCTAAGAAGAAGTTCAGACTGTGGATTTGAAGTGGTCTTATCTTGTCTCATAAATAACATAAATAAAAGGTGATCTATGTTCAGAGTTGTTTTTGTAAAGGTGTTGGCGAGCATAGCTGCAGTCGATGGTGAGTGTTTGTGTATTTGTATCTCTGCCTTGACACCGAATCTTCCTGTCTGGGTTTAGAAAAATATGTGTTACTCTATCGTTATCTCATGTTAACAATTTAAAAGTATTCTCGACAAGTCACCGAGGGAATTGTGTCTGTCTGTTTCTGAATTGAGGTTTCGCCCCCTTGGACTAGAAGGGAAACTCCAAAAGAAGGTTAGGTAGATAGAGTGAGATAGACTTTGTGTTATAAACAAGAAGTAACGTTTAGATGTGACACAAACTAGTCCAGGTCAACAAGGTTGGGTTGGGTTGAAGTAAAGGCTTAATGGCCATCGGCTGAAGTCCTCTACGGATTCACCAGAGGATCAACGGATTGATCCATGGGATATTACTTTCCTGTCATGGAAGAATGAAGGGACAGCCGAGTGGGATATGACCGTACAAGGTCAATTTCCTCATACTGCTGTCTCCAAAATGGCCGAGTCTATTTCGACAAGATGTGAAATTATTCTGGTCCACTTCAGCACTCAATTGTCAACAATCCCTGTGTCATTCGTCTTCTAAGTTTTAAAAGAATGGAGCCGAAACTCCTCCTTTGACGATCATAGCTTTCATATGGACGGGCTGAGGTGGATAACGTTTAATATAACATCTAGAAAGATGTATCAGCACTCCCACGGCTAAACAAACAGATCTACCTGCATGGGGTTAGAGGGGAGAGCCGGGGGTGCTTGATAAAACAGGAGTCTTTCAGGGCTAGAATACTCTTCCCGTGGGTTTCTTTCCTCTGTTATTTCCTTTCGGTTTGAGTTCGGCCCATTGCCATGGCAACGCACCGCAGCCATCTCAAATTGAGCGATAATTGTTCGTTTTAAACCACAGGGATTCATAACGAAAGTATATAAAAACCCTCTTTGGACTTTGAATTGTAACATAAAGGGTAGAACTGATGAATTTATTTTCTATATTTGACCCTGTAAAACATTGATATAGCTATTAATATCCATATTTAGGCAGGCAAAACCACCAAAAGTCACTTTTTAAATGGTTGAGAAAACACATATTTTGAATATAGGTCTAGGAATTTACATCAATTTCTTATTTTGAAAGAAAAAGAAAGAGCTGAATACTGCAGTGAATCATCTAAAATAAGTGCAAATGAAGAAAAGAGAGAAGGAAAGAGATATAACATAACCTAGGTTCCACAAGAGACAAACAAACGAGACGGTAGAGAGACAGCTGAGGAGGTGAACGAGCAGAAATGAAAGATATTATCTCCCAAATGCAGATGGAGAGAAGGCAGGCCCAAAACAAACACTGCATTGTCCAATGCAGGTCAGGGCATGCCTCCTAATTACATTGTTCTCAGTTTTTCCCATTCCAGCGTGTTTGTGTGTGTTTGTGTGTGTGTGTGTGTGTGTGTATTGGGGATTCTTGCCCGAGGGTGTCCCTAGCAACCTCTGCTCTATGATCAGGATCACATGCATCTGTTTTAATGGTACGAAACCTATCATTTCTAGTCTTGCTGGTCTCCATGGACTCTCCAAGGCTGCTGCCCTGGCTAGCCTCTAGACTTGCTGGCTGGTGGGCTGTGATGAATCACAACCGTTGACGTGATCAGTGTTCCCTGAAGCCGAGAACTGGGGGTCGAAGTCGGGAAACACGCCACCTGGAAGGGGTGAACCACCGTCTTTTTGGAACGAGGACGGAATGGAAATATAGGAAGAGTGTGTTTGCATGCAAGGCCATCTACTGTATATGTATCGGGCTGTCTGTCAATCCATCTCTATTTCTCAATAGTTATATCTATCCATCCCCTATCCATCATCCAATCATGTGCATTTATCCACGCAGTCGTGAACTACTTTTTCCGAAATCCATCAAATTAGGGAAACTATGGCCTGAGGCAGCCCCGTAGTGACCGGGCCAAGTCTCCAAGCCTGTTCTTGTTTCTGCAGCATCATGACATCACTTGTACTCCACGGCCCGCCCGACTCAGGGCTTCGGTCGGGTCGTCCGGTCAACCACTGCAAGGGGTCCTTATAAGTCCCTTTAGGCGGCCTGAGGAAGTGCCCGAGCCAATGTGTCATGTAAGGCGACACGGCCCCGGTTGTTCTTAAAATGTATGTGCTTGCTTGCACTCGTGTATGCGCGTGTGTGTGTGTGTGTGTGTGTGTGTGTGGGTGCTTGCTTAAACTTGTGTATGCATGTGTGTGCAGTGGCGGTTTTAGGCACAGGCGAACCAGGCAGCCGCCCGGGGCGCCATCTTTGTGGGGGCAAAATCACATGGGGTGCGCCACGAGCAGTTCAAAAAAAATAAGCGCTGCGTAGCGGTTTTCAATGAAGTACATTGAAACCCCCCCCCCTTGGAGGAAGACTTGCCCGGGGCGTAAGTGGACGTAGAACCGCCACTGTGTGTGTGTGTGTGTGTGTGTGTGTGTGTGTTTTTGCGTGCATGTGCATGCGTTTGCACCCATGTGTATGTCTGTGTTAAAGCATGTGTGTGTGGTTGTGCTTATTTATGCATTCATGTTTCCATTTGTGTTTTATGTGTGTGTATTGTGCTGATAGAGTTTGTCATATAATCGGATTGCACTGTGGGTCCTCACGTTTCCTTCTCCATGGAAACAAGGGGCGGTTATAGTTCTGATGGCGCTGGTCACACGTCTGGTGACGGCCGGGGGTAAAACCATTTTTGGATGAGGCAAAGAACTGATGAAGAAAGGATTGGATTTCGTCTTGAATATCAGTGTCAAAACTGTGGTTTGTCAACACTATTTTACCCGCAAGGTCATCGTTCTAAAGAATCAATGCCTTCCTTCATCGAGAAAAAGGTTTTGAAAAATACATTTAACATGGTTTCTTTAATTATTTGAACTTGTTGAACATGTTTGAAAATCGTTGTGGTCTGTGGAGATGTATTTAGTGTTTTGCATATCGTCATGGGATACTCAATATTCACAAGATTAGTATTCTCTTTTCTTAGCCCAGACCAAACATAGCAAACATTTCAGTTTCAGCACAACCCAAAGATGACACGGAATCACTTTGTTAGGGAGCATAAACCCACAGAAAGAGGCTGAAGCGAGCTGCATTTTTGGGCTAGTTATGTGACCCATGTCTTTTTTGGATGCAAAAATGTAATATCTTATTTTGGGTTGACCTGATATGGTTGTGTGCTTCGGCCTTTACAGACATCTACATCCTCCACCTCCTTCTCTTGTGTTAGATAACGCAGAGGCAGAGGCAGAGGCAACGAGACGACAATTTATATATTTGTAAGGATTTTACTTTTTTCACCCAAAAATAAAACCAGGTCAATTTATATAAATTCTCTCAGTCCCTTCACGTTAAGACGATAGATCGAGTTCTCCTGCTCTCTGTCACATTAAGAACAACACACATCCCCTCCCAAACAGCGCTGGAATCCCTCTATTCCTCACTCAGCTCAAACTATGAACCACATCATCGGTCTCCTGGGAGCCCTGCCGTCTCAAAGGAACTCAAACCATAATACTTCCATGGGCTCGGCCAGGGGCGAAATTTCCGGTTGTTCCGTTGACCTCTCCTTCCCTCCCCCTCCCTCCCCCTCCCTCCCCCTCAGCATCCCTCCCTTGGGGGCTAGGAGGTGGGAGTGGGGGCACAGTGCTGCTTTTGTATAGCAGCACTAATGGCAAGAGAGAGACAGAGATAGAGAGAGTGTGAGAGGGAGGGAGAGAGAGAGAGAGAGGGACAGTGAGGGAGAGAGGGAGAGAGAGAGAGGGGGGAGTCAGAGAGAGTGACTGAGTGAGCTGAGAAAGAGATATGGTTAAAAATGGGATAGAAAGAGCATGGGGGAGGGCGGGGTAGGACGATAAGGCTCTGGGCGAATAGGTTGCTGGTTATAAAACACCCTACAACCAGATGGTAACTTTAATCGAAAAGTTATATCAGACCTGCGGCGAGATGATAACCGAGCAAATCATATTGGAAGACCTTGGCAAAAGTTATTCTGCCATTGAAATTGTTTCATAAGAGACAAAGATAAAATGTCTTTGCAAAGCTGTTCCCTGATCCAAAAACACATGATCCTACCAAAATCTCATCAAAGAAGAATGTAAAATCAACAAAACAAAGTTATGATGGTGGTTATGTATCATTCAGGTTGACATTCCGGTTTCTACCATTTAAGTATTATTATTCCGTTTGTCTACGAGTCCTTACAAAGAATAATGGACAATTTGGCTGCTCAAGAGTTTTGCGCTATCAGACTTTCAAGTGGAGGGTGCTTGCTTTAACAGTGTTAAAATGCAATACATTAGTGTCCAAACGAAACAGGGACAAAAAGTGTTCAAATAGTCCTGAAGTCGTCCTCGCAGAGCGTGGGAGATGGAGTCGGGTAGGGGGGATTGGGTGGAGGTTAGCTAGAGCAGACAGATAAGACTTCTCAAGTAGACAGTAATTATCGCCTCAGGGGAAAGTAATGCAGTGTGCTGGGTAATAGACGTTAGCCGGATACGCTGGGTAGACAGAATTAGGTATCAGGGAGAAGAATCTACTATGACTACTCCTCCTCCTCCATCTACTCATACTCCTCCTCCTCTATCTACTCCTACTCCTCCTCCTCTATCTACTCATACTCCTCCTCCTCTATCTACTCCTACTCCTCCTCCTCTATCTACTCATACTCCTCCTCCTCTATCTACTCATACTCCTCCTCCTCTATCTACTCCTACTCGTCCTCCTCTATCTACTCCTACTCCTCTCCCTCATCTTCCTCCTACTCAGCACGCTCTTCTTCCTCTTCCTCCTTCTCCTCTTTCTTCTCCTCCTCTTTCTCCTCTACTTCCTTCTCATCCACCTCTTCCTCCTCTCCTTCCTCCTCATCCTCCTCTTCCTCAAATCCTTCCTCCTCTTCCTGCTTCTCCTCTACCACCTTCTCTTCATTCTTCACCTACTCCTCATCTTCCTCTTCCTCATGTCACATGTCGCAACACTGTGACAACTAAGCTTCGTCCAAAAAGTTGTTGTTTTGTCCTTTTTTATTTCCTTTTTTTGCATTTGAACGTTACTGATGACGTGCTCCAGAGCGTCTTCTATTGAGGATAGAAAGAACGATGAAATAATAATCGGATGAAATAACAAAAGGCCGCCGAGTGCTTACCGTGCTCGAATAGCCGTCAGGGTGTTTGACTCAGCGCGAATATGTTATGAGTTCAAACCAACAATGTCCACAGCCTACCGGTCAGTGGCCTAGCACCTCCCTGCACATTTAGGGCGAAAATCTTAAAGTTGTTTTAAATGAAAGTCCTCTGCAGAAAGAAGTAAACGGGAAAAACATTGAGCGCATTGTGGGGTTGTGGCTTAGAAGCTACGATGAAGGATATACTTTGTAAGTGCGAGTGGATTCAGGGTAACGGTGTAGACTATACAAGATAGAGTACGACCTTGATGCTGTCTGCCACTAAAATAAAATTATAATTTGGGGTCGGAGACGAAGGAGAAACCAACGGCTGTTGGCGTCAAACCATCTGGTGGATCTCTGAGGAAGAACGAGAACCAGGGATAATAATGGGTTTTTGAAGATGTTGGATCGATTTCTACATATAAATGAAGGTCCTCCATGTTTTAATATGTAATATAATGTTCAGCCTTCTTGTTTATCTTCAAAACACATATTTTGTCGTGGTTTTCTTTCGAACTATGCGTGTTCGCAAGAAATTCTGACAAAAGATATTGCGGCATCCCTTCATCAAATCCATAAACAAAAAAGAAGTTTATATTTGCACCCCAAAATGGCTGATGTTTCTTTTAAGGCCAAGCAGGACCCTCTTCACTATTTGATAACTACTTGTTTGTCTCATGCTTTGGCAAGCACAATGTGAATTGCTTACTGTGTTATGCTTATTATGACACTTCTAAGTCCTGCCCAGAGAAACTGACTAAACATACCGAGTGCTTATTGTCCCTGTTTCAACCCAAAGTGCACTGACTGAAATTCCCCTCCCCAACTCACTGTTTCTGCCAGCAGGGTCTTAAGGTTAGCAAGGAGGTTCAAACACTTTCTACAGTGAGAGAAACAGCCAGATCAGTGAAATCTCAATCCATCATTGCAAGCATTCTGCGACTCATGGCGGGATACCTGCTTGTTTGTTCTTCTTTCCCTGGTAATTACGAGATGAATCCAAAGTAACGTATGACATGCAAACAGAAGCTTGTTCCCCCATTGTGTTGCTACGGCTTATATATGTATTAAATTATATTATATATATTTCTTATCAAAGTGTTGACTGGTTGAATCATCGCATGCGCGCGTGTGTGTGTGTGTGTGTGTGTGTGGAGTAGATGTGTGTGTGGAGTAGATGTGTGTGTGTGTGTGTGTGTGTGTGTGTGTGTGTGTGTGTGTGTGTGTGTGTGTGTGTGTGTGTGTGTGTGTGTGTGTGTGTGTGTGTGTGTGTGTGTGTGTGGGCTTAGACTGTAAGGGAGTTTTCTTAAAAAATGATAATCTAGCAACATGAAGCCTTCCTCTTTATCGCTATTATTCATTACAATAAATTCATATCCATCATATCAACTGAACTTTTCAACCCATTTATATAATTAGATTTGTAACCGACACCTTTTAAATGTTTTATTGTTCAATGGTTTAATTACACAATGTTAAGTCCAACCACATTGTGTATTATCTCTCATGTTTGAAATATATCCTCGGTAAAAAAAAGCTCTGTCAATGTGCTCTGCAAACAACCCTTTGCTTCGTCTTATGTATGAGTAAGTGTTCTATTATTCTCTTCTATTGTCAGTACCTATTAATACGAACCGACCGCGGGACATTCATAGCCCAGGTGTTATGCAATAGGCATTATGCAACGTGAGTCCATCCCCTGTCCAACTACCTCCCGTATCAAAACATTTGTCGTGCTGTAAGTGCCCCTGAAGCTGTTTGAAGTGCTTGGCAGAGGAGTGTCTCTCTGTCCGGCACACTCCGGCATGATGCACCTCCTAATATGGACCTGTTCCACTCCCTGATCAGCAAGGTGGAGGAGGAGGTGGAGGAGAACTAGGAGGAGGAGGAGGAGGAGGAGGAGGAGGAGGAGGAGGAGGAAGAGTTGGAGGAGGTGGAGGAGTAGGTGGAGAAGGTGGAGGAGAACTAGGAGGAGGAGGTTGTGGAGGAGGAGGAGGAGGAGGAGGAGGAGGAGGAGGAGGAGGAAGAGTTGGAGGAGGTGGAGGAGAAGGTGGAGAAGGTGGAGGAGAACTAGGAGGAGGAGGTTGTGGAGGAGGTGGAAGAGGTGGAGGAGGAGGAAGAGGAGGAGGAGGGAGAAGAGAAGGAGGAGGAGACGTAAACATGCAAGAGCAGCACAAAACAACCAGGAGACAAGGAGTGGGAAAGATAGAGGAGGCAGAGGAGGTCCAGGTGGGGGGGGGAGGGAGAAGGAGGGAGAGATGTAAACAGCAGCCGGCGAAACAAATAAGAGCCTGAGAGGGGCATTGAAGAAGGGAGGAGGAATGGAACATAGGTCTGTTGCACAATAACAAAGGAGGGGAAAGAAAGAAGAGAAGGTGCTGGAGTAATGGTCTCAGGCAGGGAGAAGGAATGAGGAGAGGAGAGAAAGGGAGAGATAAAAAAAGGCAAGAGTTCATTAGCGGGAATATTACCCCCCTCTGGAAACAGAGAAGTCTCCTGGCCAGCCTGGGAACCTAACAGGCTGCCTTCTGTTTTGCTTCAGTTCCCTGCTTAACTGAACAGTAAATAACGATGACCAGGGCTGCGTTAGCTATCCGGCCAATCAACGGCGAGCATGCAGACGTCGTGGATGGGATCCAGGTTAAGTCTGCTGCAAATGCTTGTTTGCTTTTAGAATAATTGCCTTTAATCAATCCCATGCAGAAAAGCCCACAAAACGGTTTCCTGTTCTCGTCTCCCAAAAAATCAAGTGGTAGAACCAATAGGACGACACGATGCCTTCTCACATCCAATCAGGATGATAAGCCACCGGTTTCAAAACAATGATGTGGACCAAAGGAGCCAAGCCTCTGACAAACTCTGTAGACTTACAGCTCATTCGTGTTCCCTTGCATATGACCTTTAACTTTAATTTCAAATTTCAATTTTTATTTTATTTGTATAGCCCTTAATCACAGGTACAGTCTCAATTATTACTCAAGTATTCCTAGTGGGGTTTCCTGACCAATTTAGCAGGGGTTGCATTTGAGTGGCACTTAATAACCGGCACTTAATAACCGGCGGGTGGCGAGTGGCAAGGGGGAGGAGCCAAGGCCTCTTCTGGAGGTGAGCTTCGCCAGGTGTGGCGCGTTGGAGGAGCAGACACAGCTGTCGGAGACGCGTCTATAAATCAACAGCAGCTGATTAATTACCTGTATGCTGTGGTTTGTTTGCCCTTTGCGCTGAGGACGGATACCTGGACATGACTCAGGATGTTTCATCCTATAGTGTATCTCTCCCAGAATGACCGGGATTAACCTGGCTTCACGTTGAGACGGCGGCGTTCGCTGAAGCTGTCTCCAAAATTGGGAGTGTGTGTGTGAGGTTGTGTGTGTGTATATGTGTGTATGTGTGTGAATGTATGTGTGTTTGTGTGTGCGTGTGTGCGTGCGTGTGTGTGTGTGTGTGTGTGCATACGTGCACATTTGTGTGAGTGTGTGTCTGCGTGCGTGCACGTGCGTGTGCATGTGGAAAAGTGACGCAATGTTTACCTATATAGCACTTTAGGTTTTGAACCTGGTTGGCTTTCAGAGGTGCTCTGTGAAATGAATGAGGGTGGACCCTGAAATGCGTGTGAAGGCTGTACTGTAACAGGGTTTGGATGTGGGATATTAAAGGGGAGAGTAGCTCCCTTCACTTGGGGATCAAAGGCAGATGTTGGAAGTGGGCTGAAGCAGTTTCGGAGGAAATCTGCGAGGATTTATACGCAAAGCCATCTCTCCTGCTTATGCAAGCAGGTCGACGGAGCAGACCAACACACGCACGCACGCACACACACACACACACGCACAAACACACACACATGTGCACATACATACACACAAATATGCACTCACACACACACATACACACATACAAACACAAATATGCATGTGCACGCACGCACGCATGCACTCACGCACACACACACACACACACACAGGCGCACACACACATGCACACACAAACACATACGCAGAAATGCATACCCACATATGGATATGCATATAAGCAACATGCCACATATAGCACATATGTGCACTGGGAATGCAAACACAGGCAGACAGTAGGGGATAGTATTTGCATTCCTCTGCCTAATCAATCCCATAATAACCCCCACCACTCCTCACTCTACATGTGTGTGATTTCGTCACCATGTGATTTGTTACTGAAGAAAGCCTCCCATCCACCCACTCTTCTCCAAGGTCTCTCTCTCTTTATCTCTCTCTCTCTCTCTCTCTCTCTCGGAGTCAGGGTGCCCCTATCCAACCCAATGGGGGTAGTAGATTAGACCGTTTGTAAGAGATTGTCTGTGTACTTCTGTTTGTGTATGTGTGTGCATGTGTATGTATGTGCATGTACTCCTACACCAGAGAGAGAGAGAGAATCAGAATCAGAATCAGGGTCTTGCTGTGCAAGCAGTCAGTCTGTGAGTCCCCACCGGTACTAAATTATAGTGTATAGAGAGAGAAGGAGACCAGCAGGGGAGGTCGAGAGAGAGAGAGAGAGAGAGAGAGAGAGAGAGAGAGAGAGAGAGAGAGAGAGAGAGAGAGAGAGAGAGAGAGAGAGAGAGAGAGAGAGAGAGAGAGAGAGAGAGAGAGAGAGAGAGAGAGAGAGAGAGAGAGAGACACACACAGGGGGAGAGAGAGAAAGGGGTTAAGGCACCAAGAGAGAGAGTGAGAGAGAGGGGTTGAGCGAAACACAGAGAGAGAGAGAGCGCGAGAGCGAGAGAGAGAGAGAGAGAGAGAGAGAGAGAGACACACACAGGGGGAGAGAGAGTGAGAGGGGGAGAGAGGGGGAGAGAGAGGGGGAGAGAAAGGGGTTAAGGCACCAAGAGAGAGAGTGAGAGAGAGGGGTTGAGCGAAACACAGAGAGAGAGAGAGCGCGAGAGCGAGAGAGAGCGAGAGAGAGAGAGAGAGAGAGAGAGAGAGAGAGAGAGAGAGGGGTGTTTGAAGTAGGCAGTGGTGCGTCAGTGTGAGCCATTCAGTGGGACGGTGAGTCGCAGCGCTGGGAGAGCAGGCAGGCAGGCAGGCAGACCGCCCCGGGACGTGGACATAGCTCCCATGACAGGACCAGGAGCTGGGGACTCGGGACTGGACGGAGATCGGTGGCTCCTCTCGCTGGAACCTGGACCAGGGCCGGACAATTCAGTCGCTTCTTCTCCTTCCCTCTAACTGCTTAGGTAATTACAAGCTTCCCTCTTCCTTCCTCCTCTTCCTCAGGAGCCACAGTGGTTCGGGTGGGGTCCCGCGGTAACAAAATTGAAGTGTCATTCCCTGGAGCTTCGTTGACAGGCGCCTCTCTGGAAGAGTGGTGTTTGGAGAGCATTGCCAGCAATTGCTTACAACAGAAGCAGAGCAGCTTGCAGCTGTAGTTCCCCCCCCGGTTCCTATCAGAGCCGTGCAGATGGCCGTCTCTCCCTCAGGGAGGGCCAGTCCGCGCCCTGTGTGCGGCGTAGAGGTGGATTTACTTCTGTCTTTGTGTGTGTGATTAGTGCTGAGTCTGAGGCTCTTCTGACACGCAATCGAAGTGTGGTGGTAGTAGACTTTTCTT